>NC_061120.1:43004223-43067996 GCF_002878395.1 Capsicum annuum
TCTCACACACACATGGCATAAAGGTGCATCACAAGCTACTACCTATCATGCATGTGATTGTCATATATGTGATTGTCAAACAAATGGTACAAAAATAGAAAATTAAGATGCGGGTTTTGAAAGTATCAAGTAATGTTGTCACTTCAATATTAATGTTTGCAATCAATATAAATGGGAAACTAGAGCTATGTTCACTAATGCTTTTGGGAATTGACAGATACTAGGTAATGCTAGAGATTCTCGAATTGATTAGAAAAGCAGAATATCCCTGACGATTATACTATCTGACTTATCTCTAGACCTTACCAGACAATTTATTATCTAATTCTCTTGAACTTAGACAACTTATCTATTTTCAATAGGATGTTATCTCAGGTAGATTAATGCAGTTATGGCATTAATCATTAAACAGAAGGTTGGTAGCTTCCGAGTCCCTATTGATAATTCATGTCCTCTAGTCTATTTCTCTATTAGAAGCAAATAAAACCTAAGGCATAACCTAATGTTTTCAACCACTAGATTTCAGTTAAAACAACAGAATTTTAAGACGTTCCACTACTCTTTGAATCCGTTAAACACCTAGTATCATATCAAACCCTAATCCATGGATTCCATAACCCCGGCTAATAGAATTACCCGCTCATGATTCGATGAACAAAATCACAAGTTGAATTTATAATGATAAGGATAACTTACGATTAGATAGAAAACAACAAGTAATTTCTTCGATTGAATCACAAGGTAAAAACCCAAAAATAGTTGATAAAAATAAGAAGAATAATTAATATAAGAGAGCAATGTTACATGCCTCTTTTCTCTAGGTTAATTGTTTGGTAGATGAATTATGAATCAATCAAAAACCCTAAAAGATGCTATTTATACCAAAGCCTAATTAAGGTAATAAAATTACAAAATCACAGTTGGACTCAGATTTAGGTCACGACATATTGGCGTTGATCGTCAGGCTTCTTAAGACATCTCAGATATGTCTTCAGAAGTTATACCTTCTTAACCTATTCTGCCTCACTCTGATGATGTTATCCAATGGTTTACCAGAGGGGTGATGGCGTGTAGCAAATGTCATCAGACCTTCAGCTTATTTCACCATGTTCTGTCCCACTTGACAGCATTTTCTGACGGCTTGCCATACTTGTGAGGACATATTGAGAATGTCATCACCTTCATCCAGCAACTCTTCTTTACTTTTCTTCCTGATGCCTTTTTCTGGTAACTGACCATATCTTTGACGGCTTGTAAGAAATGTCGTCAAACTCATATCAGCTCACTTGTAGCAGATTTTACTTTTTGTTCCATTGTTATTTATTTCCATCCATCTTGACTTTCCTACAAAATATTAAGAAATAACATCAAAAACACCAATAATTACTTAAGAACTTTCAATTATTTTAAGTTAAAAAGTCTTAAATGTGCTATAAAAATCTACCACATCAAGAACTCAGTTCAGTTTTGCAAAATCAGGATTATCAGATACAGTCAATCAGTTTCAGTAATTCAGTTATCAGTAAATCTCAAATTATTAGTTACTCAGTATCAAAACTCAGAACTCAACTTCATTAAAAGCTCAGTTACAGTATATATATACGTATATACGCAGTATCACATGCTCAGTACTTACAGCAGTTTGAGTTACTTATGTACTCTCATATTCAGTTACTCTATATCATTCAGTCAGTTATTATTTATGCATATGAACCCTTGCATCCATCCTTACCTCATCTTGCATACCAGTACATTCCCCGTACTGATGCATACTCTTTCTTTTCTCTATGATGTCTTATATCATAGGTTCGGATGCTCAGGTTCCTGACCACGCATAGACAGAATTAGATTCAGCCAGTAGGTTCAGATTTAGTAGTGAGTCCTCATCTATTAAGGATTTGTTTTATTTTTGTATTTTAGTAGTCGGAGTTAGTTAGGGGCTTGTCCCATCAACTCTTATTGTAGATAGTTCAGTTAGAGTCTTTTTAGACTAGACTATCAGATAGTATTTTGGTTTGCAGATTATTATTACAGTTGATATTCTTTATTAGTATTTAAATTTTGAACCTTATGGAAATTCACCCTATTTTTTACATTATTTATAGTATTATTATTTAGTGCTCACACTAGATATCAGTCATGGGTTAGCTTGTGGTCCCTTAGGATCGTAAGCACCAGGTAGCATCAGGGATACAGACTTGACGCGTTATAAGAGGCCGAAGTATCAGGGTAGATTTAGTGGGAGCCATAGTATTTCTCGATTAAAAGGTGGTAGTTCTTATGTTGGGCGTCATCTGCATCTATCTTTTTAGCCTTTGATCAGACTAATCGACCAGTTAAGGAAGCTCTTCAGACAACTGGCAGGGATCAGTTATATACTAGTGGTCGCCCTAGTATGTGCAGTAATAAGTCTTTGAGAGGTTCATCTGTAGGCCACACTAGATGTGGTGGTTTTTCAGGTTCACCTGAATCTGTGAGTTCTGGTTCTACGCATGACTCTTAATTTACTTGTGGGCTCCCTTGTCATTTCTTGAGAGATTGCCCTACTCCTGGGGCAATGGTTATTTCATCCTAAGGTTCTACTCTTATGAGGGGAGTTTATCCCTCAGGTATTGGTGGTTTGAGGGGTTGCTAGGGTAGTTATCAGGGTGCTAGAGGTGGTACTCAAGTAGGTAGGATAGGAGGTTAGTCAGGTGCCCAGCTAGGTAGCGGGCGTGGTCAATTGTATGAAGTACCTTATAGGCCCTAGGCTGAGATTTGGATGTCGATGTGACAGGTATGTTTTTGTTGTTCCGCAAGTCGACTCTTGCATAATTTGATCCTGGATGCAATTATTCTTATATAGCTTCTTTTTATACAGCAGATTAGACTTAGGTAGTGATTTATAATCTGTGCCATTGCGCGTATCAACTCTCGTGGGTGATTCAGTAGTATTAGTAATAGTATTCAGATTATGTGTTGTGACAGTAGTGATGTTAATACTTATGTTGAACTTATTGTTCTGGATATGATGGAAGTTGATGTGATTCTAGGCATGGAATAGTCATCCCACTATCTTGCGGTCATGGATTATTTTGCCAAAACTGTTACCTTAGCCATGCCCGGCGTACCCCCAGTCGTGTAGCAGGGAGTGCTTAGCAGCGAGCCGATGGGGATTTTTTCTTATGTTTGTGATAGAAGACTTATATCAAGAGGCTGCGAGTTTTATCTCTCTTATGAAATGACCCAAACCAGGGCCTTTTCATAATGGGCATCCTAAGTCCAACCAGGACTGTGGACAACCCCCGTTACCCCGCCAAATAGCCAAATGCATACTCTGAGTCGGATGAATTCCAAACATAGAACAAGATAGTGTACTTGTACCAATCCATACTCTAGGATAGGTCCATAAGCATGACAAATATTCAACCATCTAATACCCATCCAATAACCATACCAAAACCAAAATAATAACCAAGTGTATGTCCATAATATAACATAATAGGATGGAACAATCATAAATTCAGTCAAACAGTATCAACCCCAATACCAATGCCAATACTAAGTATGACACTGCTACTGACACCGCCCATACCAGCCCATAGTAGTTCCATAAAGCCTCTAACTAAAAGTAAAAGAATATCCGATTGTGACATGCCACCAACCATAGCCAAAACTAGTGTCAACAAATTAACCAAAGAATGTAAAGACATCCATGATATGAAATAGATCATTATGGAGTAGGGAAGCTCACCATTTCAATCCAATCGAGCTTATCCCAAATTCAATCAGTAAGTATGATGAATAGAATCTTCAGTTCTTACATCGCATGGGAATACCACTGCACGAAGATAGGTTAGAAGATGAACGCTAGCATGCACTCATGATAAGGATAAAATAATGCTAACCTTTAAAACTAAGTAAACCAACCATATGTATTCACAACTATACATACATATATATAAACATGCTGGAAAAGGGAACCGGGTTCAGCATGCCTTTAAAATCATTAACATAGGTATGTATAGCTTAACCCACCCAAAACCACCCTTGGGCTATATGGGTCTAGTGTAACCCCATGAATAGGCCTCGATGCGTGTATCCGCATGAATTAGAGATACCATAGGAGTAGGGTATTCCCGAGTATCCTTCGCTCTCCATAATACATATGTACAAGTGTACTTAGGGACTCCAATATGACCTGAAAGTATCATATATGGTCACAAAGACCAATCCTCCTGTCGGCAAACATGAGTTTCCATTGTCCATCCATCGAACTCACACCTTCACGATTAGCTATCACACCCCGCCATTATTTCCCAATTAAAACCATTACCACTCAACCAAACCACCATTCCATTTATTATTAACCAAGTCTATAAGTGGTGGTATCGTCATACCGACTATAACTTGCAAAAAATGTCCTTAGCCATCCTTTTCAAGAAGAAGAAATTTTGATGTACCCACAGATTTCATTATTAAGTTGACTTAGGGGAGTCCCATGTAACCCACAAGTGATCATTATTATGTTTTCTTGGGGGATTCACTTGTACCCCACAAGGATTCCAATTACACCAACCATAATCTCCAAGACTTTACCATTTAACCATTCCAAACCATTTAAACTATTAATATCATTTAGGCTTCCATTACCAATTTATATTAAGCAATATTTCTATTAAAAGTACAACAATATAGTAAAAACATTCTCATAAGCATTTTATCAAACACATGGGGGGCATAGTGTTTCCAAAACCATGGCAAAGTACAAATTAACCATTTCCATGCAACCAAATTTCCAAACCACTATTAAAACATGTAAATCCATAATTAAATCATGGGAAAGCCATGACCAAGCATTTATAACCGAAACCCCCAACGTATATTTGAATACCCAAAACCATAAAACTATTATGCCATCAAAAAAATTCATAAAACATACCTTTAGTTGGAACAAACAATGATGGAGGAGTATCATGCCTTATATTGAGAAGAAGATCAGAAAAAAGTACCCCCTATGAACCTCAATTTGCCTCCTTGAAGGAAACCCTAGGTTTTACTTAACCCAAGAGCATTTAGAGATTGTGAGAGAGTTTAGAGTGTTTCATTGATTGCAAAAAGGTTAACGGAGCCCTAAAAAGATGTTTGAAGTCCTGGGGTCCCAAGGAGTTATAATGGGAAATATCCAAAATACCCCTAACTTAAACTATATTAATATCCCATAAGAAGGTACGACTCCACCATACCACCCGTACCATATCATATGAGTGGTACCCATCACTCGTACCCTAGGTTTCCCTTGGAACCCCAACACTATCCAACATACGACCACCAAGCCCCAATTGTACACAAGCATACGACATGTACCCTAAACTTGTACCTTAGGCAAAATCCAAAAGGGTTGACATTGTCCAACATATGACTTGGACTATACCACTCGTACCCTATCTCATGACTTATGGTGACCCACTCGTACTCAGATCCAAGTTAAGTTACTAAGTTTCATATTAAGTAAAGGAAAGCCCAAACCTATGACCCGTCACCTACCAAATGACTCATACATACCCAAGTCATACCCATTCAAGAAACTCAACCTCCCAAAAACACCCAACACTCAACAATATATGACTAGGTTACTTGATTCATACATCATCATAAGACTAGTATTGTGAGTCGTATGATGTTCAGAATGTCCAAAACCTAGGAAATTTATAAGGAAAAAAACCCAGGGTATTTTAGTCTCCTCTACTACGATCATTCATCCCTAAAAAGGCATGAATTACACCTCAATATAACCATTCCAACCTTTAACTAAGTTAGAAAACAAAGATGAAAGGAAATAAACCTTTCTTTAACCAAGTTATAAAACAAAGATGCGATCAAGAACACATACCTTTTGCATGAATATCTAGAGGAAAAACAAATATAGATACTTGGACTTTATGTTTAGTTCCTCTTCCCATGTATCTTCTTCCACCTTGTGGTTCCACCATAGAACCTTAACCAAAGCTAAATCCTTGGTTTGCAACCGATAAACCTATTGATACAAGATTTTAATCTGGATCTTTTCAAAAGATAGAGAATTCGACATACCCTATACTTCAAAAAGAACAACTGATGAAGGATCACCTATACACTTTCTCAAAATAGAGTCATGGAATACCGGATGAATGGATCTCAAACTAGAAGGAAACTCCAATTCATATGCAATATTATCAACCTTTCTTAAAACCACAACTGAACCAAGATAACGGGGATTGAAGTTTTCTTTTTTTCTTAAACCGTATTACTCCCTTCATGGGAGACACCTTTAGGAATACCCTATCCCTATCCCCAACCTCAAACTCTAACTCCCTATGCCTCACATCTAAATAGGACGTTTAGTGACCTTGGGTAGACTTTAACCTATCTCAAATCACCTTTACCTTGTCCATTGCCTGATATACTAAATCTAGGCTAAGTAAATCTGCCTCACTAAGCTCAAACCACCTGATAGGAGATCTATACCTCCTACCATTCAATGGCTTAAAAGGGACCATACAAATACTAGAATGATATTTATTATTGTAAGAAAACTCTACAAGAGGTAGTTGGTCAAACCAATTACCATAATAATCATTCACACTTGTATGAAAGATATCCTTCAATATGTGAATAGTCCCTTTTGCTTGCCCATATATCTGCGGGTGAAAAATAGTACTCAGATGAATCTTAATCCCTAATCCCTTCTGAAATAACAACCAAAAGTGAGATGAAAATTGCATACCATGATCAGAGATAATCAAAATAGGTACCCAATGCAGCTTTACAATCTTATGAAGATATAATCTCACATAATCCTTACCCAAAAAATTACTCCTCACTGGCAAGAAGTAAGATGACATTATCATCCTATCCACGATGACCCTAACCGAATCAAATTGGTTTTGAGACCGAGGATGACCATTAATGAAACCCATGTTGATCACTTTACATTTCTATTCAAGCAATTAAATTTCCTGATACAAGCCTCTAGGCCTCAAGTGCTCAACTTTCACTTAAGGACATACTAAACATTTGGCCATAAAATTACTCACATCCTTCTTAATACCATTCCACAAATACATCTGCTCAAGATCATGATATAGTTTTGTTGAATCGAGATGAACAACATAGCGTGATTCATGTGCCTCAGCCAATACCCTTTCTTGTAAACCATTAATTTTAGGAACACATAACCTCCGTTGATACCTCAAGGTACCATTACCATTGATCTCAAATACTATAACTTCTTACCTCCTATATTACCCTGCCTATATCACCCTTGATTTCCATCAAGACAGGATCTATCATTTTTTTCTCCTTGATAGATACACCAAGAGATAACCAAACCACATCTTGAACCAACCCACCACCATTCTTGAAGTCCAAAAGGTGAACAACAAGAATATCCAATCGGTGAATATCCTTCACTAACTCCCACTTTTTCTTTTCCATTAGCACTAAATTCACAATGGAAAACCTACTAAGAGAATCAACAACAACATTAGCCTTACCTAGATGGTCATGAAGACTCATGTCATAGTCCCTGAGAAGCTCAAGCCATCTGCTCTACCCGAGGTTAAGCTTTTTTTTAGTGTACACATACTGTAGACTCTTATGATTAGAAAATATATCCACATGCATTCCATACAAATAGTGCCACCTGATTTTCAAAATAAACACCACCATTAAAATATCCAAATAATGAGTAGTATAGTTCCTCTCATATATCTTCAACTACCTAGAAGCATAGGCAATCAGCTTACCTTCATGTATCATAACACAACTAAGTCACACACGAAAAACATCACAGTAAACCAAAGCCATAGGCAATCACCTTACCTAGAAGCATAGGAAATCACCTTACCTTCTATTGAATAATAAATGAAATCCATTCAAGCTCTTCAACAGAGTCATGCAACACCACTAGTTCTCTGGAATTGTTGTAAGTACCTAGGTACAGAGCTATACTAGGACAAAAATATATCTACTAGCTCAAAAGTTGAATGCTCTAAAATCTAATTTGAAGATTCTTAAATCTTACCTAGCATCCTATGAAAGTCACTTGCATACCACCCCCAACTATACAAAATTAATACGACTGAATAAAAAAAATATTGCTCAAACTGTATGACTGACTCGAGCCCTTGAATAAAAAGGACTAATCACCTATTGACTGGAAGCTGCAAACTATCTAAATATGGTATTATAAGATCCCACAAAATTGTAAGCTTAATTCAGTCCTTTAGGCTTGCCAAGGGGTCCCAGACTTAGAATATTTTTGCTAAGTACTCAAACTTAGTGTTATTTTGACCTATGAAGGTTGGAAATCTTATTTCTCTACCTTTAGATCTATTAAATGTTGATATTTAGGTTGATTTATGATAAAGAATGTCTGTAGGTGTTTCAAGACAAGTTTTGAATTTTTCAAACTTCATTTAAAGCTCATTTGGAATCCCAAAACAGTGAATCAATGTCATCTTTGTGTGCCACATCGACTATCGCGTTGACTACTATTTTTCCCAGCTACCAACATCAAAATTTATTGAATCAACATGAATATAGTTCAATGCATTGGCTATCACGTCGATGCCATCGACGTACTGCGTCGAAGCCATCGACGTACTGCGTCGAACTATACATCGGTAACCCAATTTTTAGTCATTAAAAAACTGCATTCGTAGGGGTATTTGGGTCATTTTCCCTAAACCTTAAACCCCCCAAAACACAAATTCAGCCCTAATTTACAAAAGTATACTCACTTTCTCTCAAAATCATTCATGAACAAGCCTTTGGGTATTTAATTCAAGATTCAAATCTCAAGAATTCTACCATTAATCTTCTCAAAATCAAGCATCAAGGTATGTGAAGAATTCATCCAAGGGTTCCTTCCACCCTTGGAGGCAAAGAATCTCTTTTGAACTTCAAGTAATTGATTTTATGATTTCCATAGTTGGAATTAAAGTTTATCAATGATTGATATTTGGATTAAGTTCCTAATTCATGATTATATATATATATATATAAATATATATATATATATATATACATATATATATATATATATATCTAATGTGAAATTGATCATTATGTGTGTAGATTCATGAGAATCCATGATAAACCATTGAATTTAGAAATTACACATGAATTATGATACTCACTTGTTGTTCAATACTATGTGCATATACTATGCTTACCAAGTGCTTGATAAATTGTCCATGTGAACTATTAAGAGAATGAAGTCATGTCAAGTTAGCCTATATGCAGGTTATATCATGCAAGTGTTTGTCAAAATGCCCCAAATGAATGAATGAATGATGATCAAGTTCATAGTTTACATGTTTCATATAATGCCATGTCTCTTAATTTATGCTATCGAGTCCTAGGGGTACTTGTACCTGATAATTTAGCTAATTACCTAGAGTCATGGTTATCCATAGAACAGTATCAGTCATGACACAATCATTAGTACTCTCAGTTAGTTATAGAACTCAAGAAAGATCAGTAGAATCCATATTAATCCAGTCTAATTCAGCATCTAGTTCAGACCTCGATAAACTCAATCAGCTAACAAAATTCAGTAGTATTCGATCCATCAATGGAACTCACTAAACTATGTTCAATTCAGTCAAATAGTAATATTACTAATAGCTCAGTCCAGTCTAGTACAGTTTAAAACTCAGTCCAGTGTCTATTTTAGTTGGGAGTAGGATTCAGCACTGAGTGAACCCAAAGATGGGGACTCACCTGCTTGTAGAGGGTGTGATCCTTATAATTAATCCTTGTATTCCAGAACTATATAACTAGCGTAATTTGAGATATTTTCCTGCCAGATATTATTAGGGTTGATATATCTTATTTGAGTTTTTTCTATCAGCGAGGGTTGACAGAAGAGCTTTTTGTTAGAAAGGGTTAACTCATAGCTTTTCCTTACCCATGACATGATATTGACACCCTTCCAACTTGGGTTATAGGATGGACCCTAAATCAATTAGATAAGGGGAATGTCAGTTAGATGATTACCTCCCACAGTTTCAATTCTTGACTCAGTCTATAAATAGAACTTAGTTCAGATCTACAGATTTAGGACTATCAGAAATACGCACTCAGCTCAGTACGAAACTTAATATGGTTCCACAGTATTCAAAACTGTCAGATATAGTCATTTAGATAATCAAATATACAGTATTCGTAAACTCAGGTATTGATTATCAATATTCTGCTTTAGTATTCAATATTAGCACAATCTCAGTTACAATCTATGTATTCATGAATGCACAATGCACTCTTACTCAGTCATACTTATTTTATTTAGTTATTATTGTGCATGCATATGAACCAATGTATTTCAGCCTACCTCACTGAGCATACCAGTAAATTTAATATACTGATGCATGCTTTTGTTTGAGCTATGATGTCTTATATCATAGGTTCAGACGCACGAGCTCCAGAGCACCTCTAGCAGTTCAGATTCTTAGATTTCAGAGTAGTGGTAAGTTCTCACAGTTTGGGGACATGCTTATTATTTATAGTACTTTAGTTTTATTTTAGTAGATGGAGTTAGTTGGGGGCTTGTCCCATTAACTCTATAGTTCAGACAGTTAGAGGCTTTTTCAAACTAGAGTATTTTCAGACAGTTGTTTTGTTTTTCTATACTTATATTCAGTTTTGGTATTTTGATACTGCATTCAAATTTATTTACAGATTTAAATCTTATGGCATATGTTTTCACCTATTTTCTACAATCATTATAGTATCTATTACACAGTTATTACAGCAGGTACCAGTCATGGGTTAGCTAGTGGTCCTTCTAGATTATGAGCACTATTTAGACTCCAGGGTACAGACTCGAGGCATTACAATCTTTGTATCAGAGTCTAAGGTTCAATAGAGTCCTATGAAGTTTGAAAACCGTATCTAGTAGAGTCTTGTGCATAGGTGTGTTACATGCCACACTTATGGACAAAAGGCTATGAGATGTTTTAGGAAAAGTTTCCTTTATTTTAGTATTCATGTCTTTCAAGTAAGCATAAGCTCCAGTTATACTCTCTTTCTAATCCTAGCTTCTCTTTTATTTACAGAATATGCCTTTAAAAAGGACTCAGGAAAGAGGAACAGGAGACCTGTTAGCCTCTCAACCCATCCATCTAGATCCTTTGGGTGAGCATGTCTCCCACGCAGAGTTGAGAGCATCCTTCACTACCCAAGTGTATTTTGTAGTAGCCTAGAATGAACATCCAGCTATAGTTTTCGCCAAACCAGTGGCCAATACTGCTACATCTAGGATTCAAGATTCACCCAAATGAATCCTCTTTTATTCTCAGGTTGTAAGGCTGAAGAGGATCCACATGAGTTCCTCGATTAGGTTCAAAAAGTCACAGATATCATGGGAGTGACTTCCAGTGAGATTGCTATGTTAGCAGCCTATAAGCTAAAAGGTGTATCCCATATGTGGTTTAAGATATAGAAGGTAGACAAGGATGCAGATGTAGAGCGCATAGAATAGGAAGAGTTTGCTACAACCTTCTTAGATAGATTCTTCCCCTTAGAGCTGAAAGAATCCAAGGTGTTAGAGTTCATCAATCTATGGCAAGGTAGTATGAGTATGAAAGAGTATTCCCTTAAGTTTACTCAGTTAGATAGGTATGCTCCCCATGTAGTAGCAGACAATAGATCAAAAATGAGAAAATTTATGTCTGGGGTATTGAGTAGAGTGGTTAAGGAGTGCAGGACTGCGATGTTGATTAGGGAGATAGACATATCTAGGCTTATGGTCTATGCTCAACAAATTAAGAAACAGAAACATAAGAAGGAGAGAGAAAATAAGTGAGCCAGAACAGGTAGCTTTAGTTTTGCCCAGCCAAGTTCAGAGGGTGATAACCATTCTCGGTTTAGTCAGAAGTTTTCATCCCCAGTTCCATCTTTAGCTAGTACACCAGTACCAAGGTTCAGGAATGACTGTCATGATGGGGCGCCAGGCTCCAAAACCTAAGTAGTGTGACTGGTGTTCGTACTAATCTGCTTTGCAAAGAATGTTGTAAGAATCATAAGGGTGTGTTTAGAGTTTGCAGTGATGTGTGTTTTGGATATGGTGATTCAGGTCAAAGAGTTTGAGACTATCCTAAGGCTGGTCTATGAAATAAGCACAGTTATTCTTTAGCTTAGTCTGGTCACTCAAATTAGCATGGTGCAATTCCCAGTGCCACCAGAGGCCAGTGCCCAAATAGACTTTAAGCACTTCAGTCCAGGCAAGATCAAGAAAATTCTCTTGATGCGGTCACTGGTACATTACTGACTTCCCATTTACATGTTTACGTCTCATCAGATCCAGGAGTTTCTCTGTCTTTTGTAACTCCTTGTATAGCAATTAAGTTTAAGTTCAGACAAGATATTAACAAAAACCATTCTCCGGCTCCACCCCAGTGGGTATACAGGAAATGTTTGGTTATGATATCCCAGGAAGTCAAGCTTCCAGATTTCAGTAGTAATATTAGTATGTGCAGAAAAGTAATGGTGGGAATGATGCCCAACCCATATTTACCTCAGTTTAAAGTGTTGTACTTTAGTCATCACGATACTTATGCATGCTTTACGTCTCAGCTCCATGAACACAACATATATTCACACACTTTCCATAAAGTTGCATGTGTTTCCAGTTCCTAGTATGGGGAGCTCCATTTCACTCAGCAGTACAAATTATATTTCATGAAATCATGAACTCCATGCAGCTCATGACTTCTGTACTCATGCCCTACAGTGTGTTTAGTTCCAGTTACCATATCAATCATAGTATCAGTTATAGTCTTAGTTATAGTTTTTGTCTCATTCGAGTAATTCGATCAATAACTCAGTTCAATTTAAGGTTTGCTTGATCATAGCATACAGTTATCAGTTATTCAGTTATCAGTATTTTAGTACCTCTGTTTATAGAATATTTCAGAATTATTTTATATTTTTGGTCTTGCATTCTCAAATAATACAAATTTTCTTTTTTTTAACTAATTCATGCTCAGTTATCTCATGCTACCCAGTAAGTCCTTACCTAGTTTACATGACACTCTACAGTTTAAGTCTCGTTATTCAAGTACTGTTTAGTCTTACATGCCTAGTATTAAGTTACCAGTCATCCAATTAATCAGATAAGCTAGTATGCTTATGCATTCATGCGCAATGCCTATGTGAATATTTTTCAATAGTCTCAAGTAAAGTGTCATACTAAGGTAGAGAGTATAGTTGAGAGGGTATTTAGACCGTAAAGCCAGTAATTTATTTTAGCAGTTAGAAAGACAAGTTCATATGGTTTGGTGTCCCCTTTTTCCTCCTAGTCATACTATTCGAAGTCTTATGAATGCAATAGTTCCAAGGTGGGGCAACCAGGTGATTGCGTGATCAGTTCAATTCATGTATCATGTTTCAGTTTTAGATCCCAAATATTCAGTCATGATTCAGTTCGTAGGGGCCTTGTGCATCACCCTAATTTTACCTCAGTATCTCAGCCAAGTCCGCATTCTTCGAGGGACATAATGTCCCAAGGTGGAGATGCACTATAAACCCCAAGATTTCATGTCCTAAACCTCCCAATTCTATTCACATAACAAATCCAGTATGTAGTAGTGGGTACTCATAAGTTAACCCTCAAGTTCCAATCTCAGCCGTAAGCCACATATTCAAGGGGCTCAATTTAGTGCACGATATTTAGTTCATGTACCACGTTCTAGTTTCAGTCATGTTCTCATGTTCCTATTCATGCGTACTCCAAAAATGATCTTGAGTCTATCAGTATTTTTCAATCTAAGTAATAGTTTTCCTTGAACTCATTCAGTTTTATGTTTAGATTTTAATTACAAGCATGGTGTCACTTACCATTGCTTGTTCAGTTATACATTCATGAGCTAGTTCAGTCATGTATCCATGCATCAGATATGCATTTTTAGTATATAGATTTAGTTTATCAGTAATCCCAGTCATGCATTCATGAATCATGTTCAGCTATACCTATGGATCATATATGCATGTTCGGTATGATAATTGAAAATACTAGTAATATCAGTCATATAGTCATGTTCCGGATGTTCATGTCCAGTAAGTAAGTTAGTCTCTCAGTATTCTCAGTCCCAAAAGTATCATTCGATGAGACATGTTCCCAAGGGGGAGTTAATGTAAGACCTCGCAAAATCCTAAGCTTAATTCTGTCCTTTAGGCTTGTCAAGTGGTCCCAGACTTAGAATATTTTTACTAAGTAGTCACACTTAGTGTCATTTTGACCTAAAAAAGTTGGAAATATTATATTTGCGACCTTTACATCCATTAAATGTTGATGGTTAGGTTGATTTATGAGCAGAAATGCCCGTAGGTGTTTCTGAATAAGTTTTGAATTTTTCAAACTTCATTCGAAGATCCTTTACAATCCCAAAATAGTGAATCAATATGATCTTGGTGTGCCGAATCGACTATCACGTTGATTAATATTTCCCCCATCTACCAGCGTCCAAGTCTAGTGAATCGGCATTAACATGGTGCGATGCATTGGCTCTCGCATCGATGCCATCGACTCGCCACATCTACTTGCGCATCGGTAACCCAGTTTCAGTCATTCACATACTACATCCTTGGGGGTATTTAGGTCTTTTTCCCCAACCTACAACCCTAATTCACAAAAGTATACTCACTTTCTCTTAAAATCTCTCAAGAACAAGCCTTAGGGTTTTTAATTAAGGATTCAAATCTCAAGAATTCTACCATATATCTCCTCAAAATCAAGCATCAAGGTATGTGAAGTGTTCATCCAAGGGTTCCTTCCACCCTTGGAGTCCAAGAATCTTTTTTGAACTTCAAGTAATTGATTTTATGATTTTTATGGTTAGAATTAAAGTGTATCCATGATTCATATTTGGATTAAGTTCCTAATTAATGATTATATTAATATCTGATGTAAAATTGATCATTACATATGTAGATTCATGTGAATCCATGATAAACTCTTCACTTGTGAAATTAGAGTTGAATTATGATGCTCACTTGTTGTTAAATACTATGTGCATATACTATGCTTACCAAGTTTTTGATAAATTTTCCATATGAACTATTAAGAGAATGAAGTCATGTCAAGTTAGCTTATGTGCAAGTTATATTATGTAAGTGTTTGTCAAAATACCCTAAATAAATGAATGATGAAAAAGTTCATAGTTTACATGTTTCATGTAATGCCATGTCTCTTAATTTATGCTATGGAGTCCTGAGGGTACTTGTACCTGGAAATTTAGCTGATTACCTAGAGTCATGGTTAGTCATAGAACAGTATTAGTCATGACATGATCAGTAGTCAGTTACAGAACTCAGTAAAACTTAGTATAATCCATATTAATCCAGTCTAATTAAGTATCCAGTTCAGACCTCGGTAAACTCAGTCAGCTAATAAAATTTAATAGTATTTTGTCAATCAACGGAACTCAGTGAACTCAGTTCAGTTCAGTAAAACAATAATATCAGTAATAGCATATTCCAGCTTAGTACAATTTAGAACTCAGTCCAGTGTCTATTTCAGTTAGAAGTAGGATTCAGCACCGAGTGAACCCAAGGAAGGGGACTCACCTACTAGTAGAGGGTGTGATCCTTAGATGCAATCCTTGTATTCCAGAACTACATAGACAACGTAGGTTGATATATCTTCCTACCAGATATTTTTAGGGTTGATATATCTTAATTGAGTTTTTCTATTAGCGAGGGTTGACGGCAGAGCTTCCTATGAGAAAAGGTTAACTCACGGCTTGTCCTTACCCATGGCACGGTATTGACACCCTTCCAACTCAGGTTATATGTTGGACCCCAAATCAGTTAGAGAAGGGGAATGTCAGTTAGATGATTACCTCCTATAGTCTTAATTCCAGTCTCAGTCTCAGAATAGAAATCAGTTCAGTTCTACAGATTCAAGACTATCAGACATAGTCACTCAACTCAGTACGGAACTCAGTATAGTTCCACAGTATTTAGAACTGTCAGATATAGTCATTTAGATAATCAGTAATGTAGTATTTGTAAATTTAGATATCAGTTCTCAGTATTCCACTTCAGTATTCAGTATTAGCACTATCTAAGTTACAATCTATGTATTTATGCATGTACTCTTACTCAGTCATACTTATGTTATTCAGTTATTATTGGGCATGCATATGAACCGATGCATTTTAGCCTACCTCACTTAGCATACCAGTACATTCAAAGTACTGACGTATGTTTTCTTTGCGCTATGATGGCTTATATCATAGGTTCAGACATACGAGCTCTAGAGCAGCCTTAATAGTTAAGATTCTCAGTTTTCAGAGTAGTGCCAAGTCCTCATAATTCGGAGACATGCTTATTATTTATAGTACTTCATTTTTATTTAAGTAGATGGAGTTAATTGGGGGCTTGTCCCATTAACTCCAGAGTTCAGACAGTCAGAGGCTTTTTCAGACTAGAGTATTTTCAGATAGTTGTTTAGTTTTTTAGTACTTATATTCAGTTTTGGTATTTTGATACCGCATTCAGATTTATTTATATATTTGAACCCTATGGCTTATGTTTCTGCCTATTTTCTTCAATCATTATAATATCTATTACAAAGTTATTGCAGCAGGTACCAGTCATGGGTTAGCTTGTTGTCCTTCAGGATTATGAGCACCATGTAGTGTCCAGGGTACAGACTCAAGGCGTTACAGGTATGCATGCAACAACTGAACTGATATGTACATTATGAGATAATGTAGCACATAAACATATATATGGATCAGTACTTTGAGGATGTACTGAGTATATGGGGGTAATGCATAAGTAAAATATCATCTTATCATCATAATTTATAATATCATGCATGCTAAATGTAAATGACTCACATAAGCTGGAACATCTAAAATACTAAAATCTATAGCAATAAGGAGTAGAACACACTTTGTAAATCTCGTGAGCAATAACATTTAGTTCTGAAAGTTGTACATGTATTCTCTCTTTAAATCATATTATCTAAGTGTAGGAATTACTCACTCTTAAATTTGAAATCTTAAGCTAATATCTTTCTGTAAAGCATAATCTGAGTAAAATTTATGAGCCTTTACATTGAGTTTTTCTAAAGCTTTTCTGTAAATCTTTTTCTTTAACTAGTAGGGAAAATACTTTAAAAAGCTCTTTGTAAGGGAAAACACTTATGTTAAGGCTTTAATCCAATAGACTATTTTAAAAGTAGGGGACATCTTTTGGGAGGTTCTTCTAACCGACAAACACCATGTGAGCATCCATGGAGTCCCACGTCTTGCCCCCATTGGATAGGGCTATTTTACCCTTGCCATCAGAATAGAACTTCTTATTTTATATAATCACAACTTACTCATCCATGTAGAAGTGGGGATAATCTTAATCCTACGGTGGCATGTAGTTCTGGGGTATGAAAACGTAGTAACATACCCATCTCGGTGCTAAATACTACTCGCATTCTTATGCTCAAAATCTTAAGAAAATCCACTTCAAACTAGCATAAAGGTTTACAAGAAAAACCAACTATGCTTTTCTTTCTTTAAATCTCAAGTCACATGAACAAAGTGGATTCTTTATCTTAGCTTAGAACCAAAAGTCAATTCTTTAACAAAAATCTAAGAATAATCTTAGCATAGGGTGCCCATAGCACAAACAATCTTAAAATAGCAATCTTTAATTAGGGCTTAACGACCCATGCATAAAACTCACATTAAAACATCATAATATTCATGCTTGGTAATGTAAACATTGATAAATTAATTCAAAATCTAGAAATTACTGCCATATGCATGAAAATATGAACATAATCATGTAATTAAACTTCTATATCACAGGAAATCTCATAAGCTTGTAAGTAACAATAATGGGTATAAATCCGAACTTGAATTTTATGGGAAATCATATAAAAATTCAGTAAAATTGGAATTAAAATAAGTTTTTTGGGCACAAGGAGGAAAGGATTGTCCTTGTTCATAAACCCCACATATCTCAATTGATGATCTTATATGCTAAAAATTGAATCTTGGATCTCTATTGATGCTTTGAATATGAATTCTTTGAGTTCTTGTATTGAGAATCCTTAATCTTGAATTTCTTTAGGGAATTAATGGAGGAAATTTGGATTTCTTGGAGAGGAGGTTGATAATCTAGGGTTTTCTTTTCCTTGAGAGAGAATGCTTTAATTTGGGGAAAATTCAATAAAGAATGATTTGAGAATGATTTTAGGGATTAAATCCCATATCTGGATGAAAGAAAATTATGGGAAAAGGCCAATTTAACCCTGGACGAAGCTTTTAATTTTTGTCAAAATTTTTCAAAATAGACACCTAGCGCGATGCGCCGTGATCGCGTCAGATCATTAGAAATAGACTACTAGGAATTGAGAGCTTGGTGAGACACAGAGGAATCATGGTGCCCTATTTAAATGTTATTTTGACCACCAACGCAATGCGGTAAGATCGCGTTGGGCTACTAGATTTTGACAAATGGGAAAATGGACCATTCTGCGATGCTCCAAAATCATGGGGGTCTACTGGAATTGATGATTGCCATTTTTTCCTTCTCCGCGATGCGCTGAGAGTCCAGGTGGCACACTGTCAACTTAAAAATGCTCTAACTTCTAAGTCGAGTGTCGGATTTGGGCGAATTTAGTATCGATGGAAAGCTTATTCAATTTCCCACATAATGAAAAGTCAAAATATTGAAAATTCCACATGGACTAAATATTATTCATTTTGGAAACTATCCCTTAACATTCTAGGAATGAATTTTTAAGCTAGGGAAATACGGGGTATTATAGGAGCATAGTATTACATTTAGTTGTACTGTTGTTACTCCTGAGCCAAAGATCCCTGCTCCCACAATAGTTAAAGACTATAGGCCTATTGCATGTTGCACCATTTTCTACAAGATCATCACAAACGTGTTAACTAATAGGATGAAAGGAGTAGTGAGCACTATTATAAGCCTAACACAGTCAGCCTTTATAGAAGGAAGGAAGATCAATCATTGACAATGCCTTGTTTAGCTATAAATTACTAAAATGGTACACAAGGAAAGGTCTATCTCCCTAGTGTGTATTGAAGGTTGACCTAAGGAAATATTATGACAGTGTTGAGTGGAGTTTCCTTAGAAGTGTTCTTGCATAATTGGGATTTCCCCAAAAATTTATTGGATGGACTATGGATTGTGTCACAAGTGTCTCTTATTCACTAGTACTTAATGGTGGACTCACTAAACCTTTTCAAGGTAAAAGGGGAATAAGGCAATGTGACCTTACCTTTTTTGTGATTTTTATGGAATATTTACATAGAGAATTAGCTTTGATATCCTCAAATCCTAGGTTCTAATTTCATCCAAGATGCAAAAAGCTTGGTCTTGTCCATATTTTCTTTGCAGATGATAGACTGATGTTTTCTAAGCAGAACCTGCATCCATAGAGCTACTACAACATGCATTCAATAGGTTCTCTACAGCTTCAGGACTTCAAGCTAATCAAGATAAGAGCTCAATCTACATGTCAGGTGTAAAAGTCACAGCTAAACATCAAATACTGCAAGCATTGTATTACAATGAAGGGACACTACCATTCAAATACCTGGGAGTACCTCTGTCATCCAGGAAATTGATAGTACACCAATGCTACCCCTTGGTACAGAAAATACTACAGAGAATGAAGTGTTGATAAACAAAGCTACTAGCTTATGCAGGTAGGCTCCAGTTAATCAAGTCCATAATCTTTGGCATACAGATATATTGGGCACAAATATTTATTTTGCCAAAAACGATTATGAAGCTTATTAATTCTCATTGCGGGATTTTCTTATGGACAGGTCAAACCTGCCCTTCAAAGAGAGATTTATTATCTTGGGAGAAACTATGTATGCCAAAGGCAGTTGGAGGACAAAATATCTTTAATTTATGCACCTGGAACAAAGCTATTTTTGCAAAACAATTATGGGCCTTAGCTACTAAGGTTAACAGCATATGGATAAAATGGGTTCATACCTACTATATCAAAGATACATCTGTTAAGGAATGTTGCATCCCAAAAAATGCCACTTGGGTTATAAAAAAAGTGATACAGTCAAGGAAGGTTATAATGCTAGCACCAGGACTACAAAGTAACCTACAGGAAAGACAGAGCCAACTGACAGTGAAGGGAAAATTCTCTATCAAATAGTTGTATTTAGCCATGATACCTAACCTGCCTAAAGTACCCTGGAAGAGTATCATCCTCCATAGAAGCATCCACCCATGGCACAACTTCATCTTATGGCTTGGATTCTGGAAAAGATTGGCTACAATAGATAGACTAACAAAGTTTGGAATTATAGTTGATACAACCTGTGTATTCTTACATAATGCTACAGAAAAATAAGATCATTTATACTTTGATTGTCCAGCAACAAATGGTTTATGGTGCAGATTTCTTTCATGGATAGTAATCCTCAGAACCACATGTTCTTGGCAACAAAAAATAGAATGGATAACCAGTTGGGAAAAAAGAAGATTAGAAAAAGGGGCTATCCTATGTTGTGTATTTGCTATGGTGGTCAGCATAATTTGGAGGAAAAAAAAACAAATCAGATTCTAGCAGGGGAGCTTCATGCCTGATAATATCTGTAAAGAGATAACTCTGCCTATACATATCCGAGGGAAGCAGCAAAAGAAATGGGCAGCATACTTGCAGCAATTGAATGTCATACTATGAATATCACTACCTTGAACTAGTGAGATATATAGCACAATATTGATTCTTAATACAAAGTAGTGACTCCATAGGATTGTTAGTGGAATAAGTCCTACTGGTTTGATTTCCTGTGTATAAAACTCTGAGAGACAGATGGTCAGCACTATCTAGATTTGTAAATATTTTTACTTTATTTGAATTGTGAAATACCCAGCCCAACTTAAAGAAAGTTAAGCCATAACCTACCTCAAAAAGTCATTTCTCAAGTCTTGGCCCTTAAACATGTAGTCTTTCCCTTTCGTGCTGCTTTGGGAAAAAAATTATCAAAAATATAATCTAACATCAAAAAGAGTCTAACGCTACCCATATTAGCTACTTTCATTTAGGTCCAATAATATTTAAATAAAATTGACCCCAAAGAAATAAGAATAAAATCAAAAATTTATTTTATAATAAAGTTTCCCATACTTTAAGGATTCCAAATATGAAAAATCATCAAAAAAACAAGTTTATATCGACCTCAAAATTAAATAAAAACTATTTTTCCCAATTCTCGGAAAAAACTCCAAAATTTCCAATTGGATATCCAATTTTTGAAGTTGTTTTGAAGATAAAATTAATGGGACAAGATGGAAATCATGTTTAGAAGCTTACCCAACCACTTTTGATGAAAATCACTCCTTAAAATTGTCTTTCCCAAGGTATCAAAGTAAAAAAATAGTGAAAACTGAGAAAATGGAGAATTTATACTGTTTAGGTGAATAGTACCTCTCAACCGCCTCCCCAACCTTGCGGTCATGAGGGTCAATATTGACCTCACCTATAATGGTCATTGTGATTGCAGAAGGAGAGCGACACGACCACAATAGTAACCCAACCCTGACTATATAATCATGAAGAAGTACCACGTGACTACAACGAAAAACGACCCAAAGCCCTGTGGTTGAGACTTCCCACCTCACAATAGCGATGAAGAATATACCTGGCGCACTAGAGGTATGCACGAACAGTAATCTAAGTCCCAAAATTATTCCAAGCGGACCCTCAATGATTCATTCAGTACACCACTAAAATAAACCAACATATATATTAGCCTTATTTTAACATTCCAAACTCAATTGAACCATCTAATTGATCAAAAAGGTTATTTTCAACAAGTTAACCCGCGGGACCCATTTATGCTGATTTAACTAGTTTTTTAGCTGATAAGTAAAATTTAATACAAAGGCTCAGAATTTGAACTGACCATGCTACTAATAGAAAATTGATATTTCAAATTTAATGAAATAGATGATCAAATCTCAAAATATTGACCAATATCAAACTAATCACTTGTAAGTCTACTTAATATCTCAAACTCACTTAAATCACTCTTGAATGCTTTGGCGATATTCAAACTATCCCCACATAAATGGTATATAACAAATATGGGATAGGGTAAATGATCTTGGGTGTATTTATATGCCTAAGCACCATAATTTATCCATATTTTAGCTATGTTTAGAGAACAAAGTGCCTAGTTTCTTATGTTTTTACTCTACTTCTATATAATTGAGCTAACCAATGTGATTATCATGATTTCAGGCATTAATGAGGTAGATGAAGACATTATGGGACTATGGAATGCGGATGGCATATGAAACAAGAGAGAGTAGCAACCTTGACCAAATGTGGCGCCTAGAAACTACAATCTGAACCAAATGTGGCGCCTAGAAACTATGTCCAAGACCAGTTTGTCATTTATAATTAGTTTAGGACCTAGAAGGAAATTATGAGAGAAAAGATTATTAAAAGGCTTAATGCTGAATTTTTATTGATTATTCAATTATTTTGTATTTTTTTTGGAGAGAGCAGAGAAGGGCGGCTTAGCTTGAGAGAGAGAGAAAAACATTTTTTGCTCTTGCTCTCAGTATTCTCACACCAAGATCGTCTTCTAGTTTTTGGTATGATGAATATTTCTATTGTGATTTTCATTTTATTCATGAGTAGCTAAGTTTATTAGTTAGGGTTATGGAAGCCTTGTAGCATACAATCTATTACTTTGGGTTTTGAATTCATTATGCATTGATTTGTTTACATCATACTTTCTTCGTTTATCTTGAAATCTCGTGGTTACAAACATAGAGGATATGCCTTAAAATGCAACTTGTTCAAAATAAAGGTTGTTGTTCGAAAAGGAGAGTAGTGATAATAAAATAGGATTACCAACCCTTCTTTCAGATGTTAATGCCTTAGAAGGATTAACTACTTGGAGATTTTGTATTGTTTTTGGTAAACGTTTCTGATTCGAGAGAACTAAAGTGATTTAGTCCTTGATGGTTGAGAAACACTAGGATTATGTTATTAAATACAATACATTTCTCTGTAAACACGATGCATGTATGAATTTATAATACCCATAGTTAGAAAGTATTGAAAACTATAAGGTGGACATAACCCTATCTTGCTCTTTCTCTGAATTTGAATACTACTACACTTATTTCATCTTGTTAAACTGAAACCATTAATTTGTGAACTGAATTAAATTCCCCCTAGTTATTTTATGGAAACGAACGATTAAAAGTCAACTCATCTGCATGCAACTTAATTAGTACCATATTCCCTGTGGGATTCGACCCCAACCTAGTTGGGTTATATATTTGAAAACGACCGCTTACTCTCTCGTAAGAGAGGTGTATTTTGTGCGTATCAGTAAAATGATCATAATATTGAAAAATCTAAAAATCACAACAAGGATTATTACATTATCCACTACTAAAACACAAGTTCATCCTAGAACTAAAAAAAAATAAAGTACCCAAACCGATAAAAAATTGGGTGTGTCTACTTTGCATATCAGACTCAACCTCGAAATAGCCTCCTTAATAAAGCAATGTCTCCATAGAACCTTCATGGAATTAATTTTCTTAGACCTCAACATCCTAGTCCATCTATCTAGGATAACAATGGGCTCTTAATTATAGGAAAGTCATGACATATGTAACTTAGTCGCGCTGGATCACATGTGAATCATATGGATGGTATCTCATCATGGAATATTGGATGGACAACTGACAAATATGGAGGCAAAGCTAGTCTATACGCCATATCTCCAAACTTCTAAAGAATATCTAAAGTCGTAATAAATCTCGAACTAAGCTTCCTTTTCTTCCCATATCTCATGACACATTTCATGTGTGATATAATCAACAAAACCCAATCACCATATATGAATTCTAAATCATTAGCTCGATTGTCGGCATAACTCTTTTGCCTATCTAGGTACCCATGATCCTCTCCTAAATTAATCTAAATTAGTCTATTGAATCTCTCTACAAATTAATGCCCCAAGGCCTAACCTCAAATGAATCAAACCCATAAGAAATCTACACCTACTCTCATACAAAGCCTCAAAAGACGCTATCTAAATGTTGGAAAAGTTAGTGTTATTGTAGGCAAACTCTGCTTAGGGAAAGGACTAGTCCCAATGACCACCAAAATTCACTACACATGATTAAGGTATCTCCTCAAACACCTTACTGGTCTGCTTTAACGATACATCTGCCTAAGAGTAAAAGTTGTGCCCATATCAAACTGAGTACTCAACTCACTCCTTATAGAACTCTAAAACTTTAAGATTAACTAAGTACCTAATGTCACCCAAATTACACCTTTGAGATAGTTTAAAGACATCACTAAATCAAATATTGAATATAACTAGGTTGGGGTCGAACCCACGAGGAATAGGATAAAAATCTATCAAGAGATTGCTGATGTAATTAGAGATTACGTAAGTAAAAAAGGGATTTTGTGATAATAAGAGTAACAGTAATGGCTGCTGGTTAATTATAGTTATAATCAATATGAGATGAGCACTACAATTATCTTCCTCATGACTTCATAACTCCACAGACTATTCGTTCTTGTCAAATTATCTCGATGTCTTACATGCAAAATCAAATAAGTTATGTATCACCTAATCATTCTCGACCTTGGTTTGGGTGAATTTCACTCATCTTCTCTCAGATTTAGAGTGTTACATTACTAACCCTTGTTTTGTGATCTTAGCTTAAGTATCCCAGTTATGGCTCAAGATAGTTAGATGAAGGTTGGTAGCTTTAAAGAACTATTGTTATCTCCTTTTCCTAGTCTATATCTCTTTCTCTCAAGCAAGTATAGAAGGCAAGAGAGTTCCTAACATGTATACACGTTAAGAAGGAAATCAAACCAAAGAAAATAACAATACATGCAAGAACACCAATCTAGAATGTCTATGCACTTAACTTGCTTTGTTAATTCATCATGGTTCCCATAATCCTAGTTATGGGGTTCAACTACTCATGAGTATAAGAACACACAAAGATTTCTTAAAAAAAATATAATATTGAACTTACAAAGAATAAGATAAAAAAAATACAAAAGCTCATATCAATTAGAAACCCTAAAAATCAATATCAATAATCCCAAGATCAATGGAACTCAGACTTAGCCATACTTTTTAGAACTCAACTCATGTCTGCAACCCATGGAGCATAGGTTACATCTATGAGTCGTGGTGGACTTATGGAACTCAGATTCTGCAAACCATCCTCAAAACTCAAGTCACGTCCCCAGCCAGGAGATGTATGTCTAACCCCTGGGTCGTGGGTTGACTCATCGGTCATCAATTTAAATTTTTTTAATCCCTTTTCTGAGTCTTTGCTCCAAAACATGTTTTCACACAAAATCAACACAAACAAATATCATATTCAACAAGAATACCTAAGTTCCTACATAATTATCTTATTTTATGTATCAAAAGTGCCATGAAATCATGGTACATCAACACCCTCAAATTAGAATAGTTGCATCTACTTAGGAAACTAAAACACAATAAACAATCACGATGCTTAACTAAATCAAACCTAAGGAACCTACAACAGTCAATTTATTTAGTTTAGTTCCAACTTCCAACCCCCTCATATGCACAACTATCAAAAACACTTTGTGTATACATGTAGCACAATATCATGACATGAAAGGAATCAAGTAATGACATCAGATTAGTAAAAATCAACCATGCATGTATGTGAATGACATTACCCAACAAATAAGTAACTAACAATGCAACCCATGTAACCTTACAACAAAGAAGTCCCATACCCTTATAGTATCATAATGAATAATCAATGCAGGGGCAACATCAAAGCACTCATACACACAAAGAAGTTCAAACAATGTGCGTGAAATACCATAGGTTTCCCTTATTTTCTATTCCTTAAGCTTTTCAGACGTTGGACTAAGATCACTATAAGACTTTTTTCGCTGGTAATGTAGGTTTTAGGGTTAGGTATTGTCATATGGTAAATAGTGACTCAACCCTCCTTGTCACTACACTTATATTTTTTGCTCTACTAATTAACCATGTTTCTTTTATTCTCCCTTTATTTCTTTCAGATTGGGTGTGGTAGAAAAGTGTGAAAAAGATAGAAAAAGAGAGAAAAATAGAGAAACAAAGAGTAAAGAGAAGAAATAATAATTAGAAATAATAAAGAAAACCACACCCAATCCTACCTTCTTTTCTTTTCTCACATCTTCTTCATACCCATCTTCAACTATGCACCCCTATGATAGACACCCTCAACTTAGACGATTTGCCTGAGTTAAGGTGCATAATGTCCAGGGAGGGACCAGGGCCAAAACAGGTTCGTTGTACTTAATAGGGGAAGATGAAAAGGTTAAACAAGAAAATAGGTCACTTTCGACTCAAATTTGGGATCATGGGATACATGTTTTCATTAGTGGATTTTTAAAGCTGAAAGTAGACTTACTCAAACATAGCCTATGATCTTGTCCCAACAAACTATCCTACAACCTAGGTAAGACGACCAAACAAGTTCTAAATTACACATACAAAGCAAACTAAGTAAACACCCCCCACACACATAGCATAGGGTTGCATTATAAACCACTACCTATCTGGTTCATGCAATGCTACGCTATGATTTTTTGTTCAAAATAATAATTCCATAACAAGATTCTATAATGGTCACCACCTCATATCTTTACAACATACTCATGAAAAAATGAAAGGGTATTATTTTATTCATCATAAAAAAAAAAACACAACACTCAAATACTGACTGCACCAAGGTTCCTCATTTTTCTCCTAGTCAAATAAATCAAATGTAACACATATAACGAACAATGCAATAACCTAAACATAATGGATCTACTATAATAGCAAACTTTGGAAAAATAGGCACAATAATAAAACCCCGAGTGGTTGGTATACCTCCACCCCTAACTAAAAGCTAATGTATGTCCCTAGTGTATCTAAGAAAAGAAATAACACAAGAGAGTAGGGACATACTTGAGATACTCAAGGCATCAGATGTAGCTTTTCCCCTACTTAGGGCATCAAAAGAAATATTGAGCATAACTCCAGGAGGTGGTGGTGGTGGTCCACTAGAGGAGGCTCCCAACTCATGCCTTGCATGCTCACTCTTATCAATATGGAATTGGATAGCAGACTCTATGGCTTCCCTCTTTAGGTCTCTCTGAAACTCATTTAAGCTATAACTCTTCTCGGCTAACTCTCATTCTCTCTTGGCCCAAATAGTCTGGGGCTCATCATCATCAATAAAAATATCAAAAAGCAATAGTGTGTTGGCAGCTATTGTAGAATAAGAGGTATGATTGGAGAAATGACAAAAGTGTGGTTCTCAGCTAATGTATGTACCTCAAATCAAAATATGGAAACTTCTTATGCAGAGCTGATAGATCAGGGACTCGATCTTCATGGAGTTTCTCCCCCATTCAGATCTTAAGAACTATATATCCTCATGTGCAGCTCTTTAGTAAACTGGTCCATAACAACCATCATCCTGGACTCAATCCATGCCTTTGATGCCTCTAAAGTAGTCTGCATGTAAGGTCGTATCTGACCTAATAACTTGGATAACTTGGTATCGGTATATGCCAAGCGCTCTGCTAACTCCTATTTCCTATGCACCAAGTGCTGTAAGAACTCACGAGAGACTGCCACCATACTTGAAGTAGTCCTTCTATCTCTTCTTAATGTGAACATCCTCTACCACAACTCTAACATCCTCTTCCTTAATGCACTTTACTTGATCGAGGTCCTAACCCTTCCGCTCCTTAGCCTTAACAATCCTATACATATAAAAAAATAAGACATAATAAAACTAATAATAATTCATAATATGTCTATACCAACCACCGGTAACTGTACAACCGTCCGTCACCCAAGTAATCAACCAACTCACCCAAGTTCACATAATTTGACAAAGCCTCTAGAAAATCCAAAATCAATAAAATGTCAGGACATGCCCCCTATAGTAGACAAAACAAAGTGTAAACAAGGTCTAAGACATAAGATAAAAAAGGACCATAAAATGAAGCCTTCCAAAGTATGCAAACTCATCGCTTCAATGCCAACTCACTAACTAACTCGAGCACCTGATCACTACACATAACATGTAGAAGAAGTTTCGGTGCCTACATCACGTGGGGATACAACATTCGAAGATGATTAGAAGTTGGAGTGCTAGCATGTAAATCAGGGAAAGAGGAACAAATTAATACCATGATAACTGTTCAAAACCAGCACAACATCTAAAGCATAATATCATATGAAATATAGATACATATATATAATACCAAATGCTGGGCATGGAACAGGGCTTAGCATGAACTTTGAAAACCTTAACCTGGGCTATGTAGATTAACCATCATAAAATAAGGCACCCACGGGCTGTATGGGCCCAGCTCTCCCCTAACTCGAAGGCCCCAGTGCGTATAACCGCACGAACTAGAGAATATCTCTTTTCGTATATGCCTCTATGGGGGAATCGAAGCTCCCATTTATATATTTAGTTTGGGGGAAACAAACCTCCAGCTCATATAGACACCTGCACTGGCTAGCACATTTTCCAGTCTTAGTCCTTCGAACTCCACTTCCATGGACCGGCTACACATTTTGCTTGAAAGCCCAATTTAAACATTTATTACACATACATAACCATTTATCCAATTACCTACCAAAGGCATCCCATTGGTATAATTATACCAACCCCACTTGCAAGCGTATAACATGCCATAATTATTATTAATCATCTTGGGACTCGAATCCATTGTCTAAAGAAAGACGTCAATTCAATTCAACATTTAGGAACTCAAACTCATATAGTGTTTCAATCAATTAATGGCCAATAAGGCCTTCATAAAACCATTTACCAATCATTAACATTCTTAGGCCACCTTAGTTAAAAACACAATTCAACATATGTTAAAATCATTCTTATTGACAATTTCACAAACAGGTTAAGGGCATACCATTATCAAAACCAAAAACCATCAAATTTAGGGTTAAACATGACCCCTTAGTTAAACCACAATTTCCATACACCCACATGTGCAAACCCATTATTAAAAAATGCATAATCATGAATTAAATCATGAGAAGCAATACCCAAATATATTCATTCAAGCCCCAAACCTTGGTTTTCAAAACCACAATTAATGACTCGTGAACAATATTTTAAACATATGATTTTACTGAACTAAAAATGAAGGAAGAGTCACATGCCCGAATTACAAAGATTCATTGAGAGAATTTGATTGTTAAGATCTTAGATGACCATTTTGAAGAAACCCTAGCCCAATCACTCTTTAGATGTTTTAGAGAGAGTTTATAGAGAGTTTGATCTTGTAAAGGGTATAATAAATCGGCAAAAAGTATTATAAGATATGAGATATTAAGGACTTAGGGTGGAAAATGTCCAAAGTACCCCCATTTTAAAGCTGTAAAACCCCACCTTTGGTTACGAGTCAAGTCATTGACTCATCACCACAACTTATGACTCATTCCATTGAGTCATCACCAAGATAGAGAATTAGAAACCACATACTGTCCAACTTACGACTTCCTAGTCCCACTCGTCATAGACCATACGACTCGTAGTCGTGACCAACATAGAACAACAAGGGCTTGGACACTAGACAAAATACGATTGGACCCTAACCACTTATCATATAACCATACAACGTGTGAGGAGTCTCTCATAACCAGGACAGAACTTGGCCAATAAAACACTAGTTAACTTACAACTAGGGTCACCTGACTAGAAACCACATCATATAACTCATGGTTTGAGTCATAAGAAGGGCAGAGAGCCTAAAGCTCAAGAAATTTCCAAAGGCCAAAGTATGTGGCATTTCAGTCTCCCCCACTTAGGATCACTCTTTCTCGAATGACGTATCAAGGAAACACAAGGACAATTAAACCCCAAACATCTCTACTCTTACCTTTAACTATGTTACAAAACAAAAATGCCAAGGAAATCAATTTTTCCATTAAAATGATAGAAAACAAAGATGATAGGAATACATACATACCTCAAGCTATAATTTCTAGAATAGGGAATAGGAATGGATACTTAGACTTTATCTCCTCCCCAGCTTCCCAAGTAGCTTCCTCAAACTTTTGGTTCCACCATAGAACCTTTATCAAGGCCACGTTCTTCATCCGCAATCGGTGAAGTTGATGATCCAAGATCCTTATCGGGACCTCCTCATAGGACAAAGAATCTAAAATACAAATGTTCTTCATAAGAACAACCAATGAAAGGTCCTTCACTTATTTCGGTAACATAGGCACATAGAATATCGAATGAATGGAACTCATGCTAGAGGGCAAATCTAACTCATATGCAATATTACCAAACCTTATGAAAACCAAGTATAGGCCAACCTACAGGGGACCGAGCTTTCCCTTCTTCCCAAACTAAATTACTCCTTTCATGGAAGATACCTTTAAGAATACCCAATCTCCAACCTCAAATTCCAAGTCCCTTTACCTCACATCTACATAGAACTTTTGGAAACTTTGGGTGGTCTTAAGACTATCCCAAATCACCTTTTCCTTTTCCATAGCTTAGTGAACCATATCTGGGCCAAACATCTCCACTTCACCAACCTTGAACCACCCGATAGGAGATCGACACCTCCTACTATACAATGCCTCAAACGGAGCCATATCAATCCTAGAATGGTAACTATTATTATAGGTATATTCAATAAGAGGAAGGTGGTCATTCCAACCACCACCAAAATTGATTACACATGCTTGCAGCATATCTTTCAATATTTAAATAGTTCTTTCTGCTTGTCCATCAACTATGGGTGTTAGGCAGTACTAAGTCTCACTTTAGTTCCCAAACCATACTGAAATGAGCACCAAAATTATGATGAGAATTGAGTACCATGATCCGAGATAATCAAGACAAGCGCACCATGCAACTTTAAAACTTTCTAAAGGAATAATTTTGCATAATCATTGAAAGAAAAATTAGTTCTTGCTAGCAAGAAGTCAGAAGACTTAGTCATCATATCCATAATGACCCAAATGAAGTCACACTGATTTCATGACCGTGGAAGATCGATAATGAAATCCATATTAATTACCTCCTACTTCCACACTGGTAGTTTAATTTCTTCGAGTATCCCCCGAGCCTCATGCGCTCTACCCTCACTTGCTGACATACCATATACTTAGCCACAAAGTTAGATATATCCCATTTTATATTATTCCATAAATACATAACCTTGAGATCATGATATATCTTTGTTGAACCGGGATGAATTGTATACCGTGATTTATGGGCCTTAACCAAAATCCTACCTCATAAAACCATCAACATAGAGAACACACAAGCTCACTTGGTACCTCAAGATACCATCACCACCAATCACGAAGGCCATCATAATCTTCTTACCCATATTACCCTTGATCTTTATCAAGAGGGATTCTAATACATATCTCTCCTTTATTTCATAAACAAGCAATAATTTTTCCACCTATTGTATAAACACACCACCATCCTTAGAGTCCAAGAGACAAACTCCAAGGTTAGCTAAATAGTGAATATCCTTCACCAACTCCTGATAATTTTTATTTGTATGCAATAAGCTACCCATTGAATACCTACTAAGAGAATCAGTAACCACATTAGACTTATCTTGGTGGTAGTAAAAACTTATATCATAGTTATTCAGTAACTCAAGCCACTTTGTTTGCTTGAGATTAAGCTTTGTATGAGTGAACATATACTGCAGGCTTTTATGATAAGAAAACATATCAACATAGAGCCCATAAAGATAATGATACTAAATTTTCAATGAAAACACTATAGCCAATATCTCTAAGTCATGAGTTAGATAATTTTTGTCACAAACCTTCAACTATCTAGAGGCATAAGAAACCACCTTGCCATACTATATCAACACATAGCCCAAACCAACCCGGGACACATCATAATAGATGACAAAACATTTGGTGCCTTTAGGTAGATTCAAGACTGGAACTAAAGTCAGTTTATCTTTTAGCTTCTCAAAACTACCCTCACAAGCATCAAACCATAAGAATTTTGCTTTCTTGTGAGTCAACTTAGTCAATAGGCTAGCTATAGAAGATAAACTTTCAACAAACGTTCTAAAATAACCAACTACACCCAATAATCTCAAAATATCAGTTGAAGTCATAGGTCTAGGTCATGTCTTAACCATAACAACTTTTTGAGGATCCAGTATGATCCCTTTACTAGACACAACATGAACCAAAATGTAATATTATTCAACAAGAATTTAGATTTAGAGAACTTAGCATATAGCTACTAATTTTTCAATGATTATAATACCAAGTGAAGGTGATCGACCTGATCTTTCTTACTCTTCGAGTGCACTAAGATGTCATCAATGAAGGCAATCATGAACAAATCTAGAAACTAATGGAAGCCCCAATTCATCAAGTCCATGAATGTCACAGGGGCTTTGGTCAAGCCAAATGACATAATCAAGAACTCAAAATGCCTATATCGGGTATGAAAAGTTGTCTTAAGGACATCTACCTCCCTAATCTTCAATTGATTATACCTGGATTAAAAATTGGTCTTAGAGAAGAATTTAGCACCCTAAAGCTAATAAAAAAGATCATCAATTCTCAAAGTAGATACTTAGTCTCTATCATTACCTTGGTTAAATTTTGGTAATCAATGAACATTCAAAGGGAACCATCCTTCTTAAGCACGAACAAGATAGGTGCACCTCACAGAGATACACTGGTACGGATAAACCCTTGTCTAAGAGATCATTCAACTACTTCTTAAATTTTTCAACTCAGTTGAAGCAATTTTATATTAGGGAATAAAAATAGGACAAGTGTTTGAAATAAGGTAAATTCCAAAATTAATGTCCCTATCAGGAGGGGTGCCAGAAAGATCATAAGGAGAAACCTCTAGAAATTCACGAACCATGGGAACAGATGTCAATAAAGGACCCTCTAATTTAGAATCTTTAATCCTAAACAAATGATAGAGAAACCCCTTAGAAATTAATTTCCAAGCTCTAAAATATGATATGAACCTCCCCTTAGGCTCTTGGGAACTACTCCCCATTCAATAATTTGTTTATTAGGGAATTTAAACATGACCATACGGGTCCGATAGTCTTCAAAAGAATAGCATAAGGGCATCCAATCTATCCCTAAATAACATCAAAATTAATAATCTCTAACCCTATCAAGTCCACCAGAGTTTCTATATTAAAAATAGATACCACCCATCTGGTCATTTTTTATATTTATGCTTATTTCCACTAGTTGTGCTTTTCTATAACTGCCCTAAGTCATTTATGACTCATTGGGACCAATGATTTGGTCACCGAGAAGTTTGTTTGGTTTTAGAACCAATTCTCTATTTAGAAGTCTTAGCTGGTTCCAAATGGCCATAGATCATAAACTTTAAAGAAATGACCTTGGATTGAAAATTTGACTTTGCCAACGCATCCACAACACCTAAATATATATGGTTGCATATTTTTTTTTCTTATATTAGATTTCAAAAGAATCCCAAGGAATTGACCAAATCTTGGAATCAAATTCCAAGTTTCAGCAGTCGTCTGTAATGGTTGGATATACCATAATCACAGTTGCTTGAGTGTGATCACAATGGTTACGATCACGTCCTAGCACGTATGTATGATTGCGCCTCCTATGAGTTGGTCAACGTCTATTTAAAGGCTCTCTTGGCTTATAATTGGCCATTTCCTACATTGCTTTGAGTCCCCAAACCCTAATAGAGTGTAAGATCCTTAAAGCGAGTCTTGTGGGTTGATTAGGAGCTTGAATAGCTTGTGTATTCATAATTAACAACAAATATAAGGTCAGATTCTTTTAATTTTGGTGTTGATTTGTTGATTTTAAGACCCTAAACCCCAAATGGATTGAGGCTTAATTTTAGCCCAAATATGGGTGATTTGTACTAATTTATTAAGGGGTATAACTCTCTAATTATTTTTGAAAAGTGGGTTGGTCTCGAAAAATTATTTTCCATAGGTGGGACCCACTTGGGGGGTTTTGGTATCATTTTTGGACGTGAAGAACAATAGTGCAATATGGGTATTGTTAGACTCGTATTGACGAATAGATTATGGTTTTATTAGTATGATGGCATTTTAGGGATTGTGAAGTAAAGATGAGCATATGGTGCATGATGTGATATTTTGTAGTTTGTCTTTGAGGTAGGCCTCTGTTAAATCCTCTTAATAGATGATATATGATCTGTATTATGTATAAATATGAATGTTAGACTTGATTATGCATAGAGTAACTTAGCCTTGATTATTGATGCTTTGGGGATTAGATAAGGGTTTTGGACCCGCAAGATAATATGATTGTAATACTTTTGAATCCTAGTGAATTCTCTTTCTATTTAGATTAGTTGTATCGTAGTTATGATGCTATGCGATGTTTGGGATGAGGTCTTAGAATTTGAAACATAAATTATGGATTTGACATTATTGGACTAGTGTGGTAGTCTTTAAACCATAACTTAGGTAAAGTAGACTTGTGTGCCCTTGTTTCTAGTTGAAGCTCTTATCTTAACTTGAATGTGTTGTATTTGACATCTATAAGTAGAACTACATACCTTAGCCTAGTGTAGGTCATAGTGTGCTTACATATGGAAATTGAGGTTAAGAAGTGGGATCTCCCGACCAACTTAGGCCAAGACTTGTTTGTGTCTTGTGGAATTAGTTGTGGATGATAGACATGAATAAGGCTAGTAAGCCTTAGTATAAGGTTACTTCATGACTAGGTATTGATGTTTCCTGAATTGTGGGTTTTGATTTTTGGCTATGATACTTCTTGTGGAATTAATAGTGGGCATTTAATAGGATACTCCCCTTGGATATGTTATGTGGCCTATATAGATTTTAAGTCCTCTTAGACTTGATTCTTATCCTATAGAAATGCTACTTCTTTTGGTTATAATTGTTCGGCCTATAGAGATAATAATCCTCTTAAATAAAATGATTGCCCTAGAGAGGTGATATTTTATATAGTCATGATGTATGACTTATTAATATAGGATATCCTATGTTAGAGATAATTACTTACTTATTGATATTATGCCTCCTATATGCGAGATGCCCTCGATGTGTGAGATAACTAGAGATATGCTATGACTTATAAATATGATTATTGTTATATGAGTTCTGGATGCGTGTACGGGCCTAAGGCCATGATTATAATATTGTGATTATTTCAAATATATATAATTGGGCCAAGCGTCATGTTATGATAATGATTGGATATCAGAGAAGTGCTTCTCATTGTAAGGGATACGATTACAGTTTATGGATTCATATACATATTTCATATACACATCTCTCCAATATGGAAGGGATAAAGATGTATTTACATCCTGGGTTTTGGCTTTAGAAAATTTTCCTTGAAAGTCATTCTCCAAACTATATACGACTTATGGATTGAGCTGTATGCTGGGGTACGAGTGGTATGGTCCTATCGTAAGCTGACTAGTATTAATTGGTCGGATTTTAGATCACTAAAATGGTCACGACTTAAGGGTATAAGTCATAAGGCTTTGATACGAGTCGTATCAATGACTCATATGGTGGGTAGTGTTTGATCCTTTAGATAATTCACTTTGCCAGGGATATGGATCATGGGTATGGATTGTATGCTAAGGTTATGACTTGGTTGGATGAGTTATATACTGGAAAGTGCCTGATCCAAGGTTAAGGCCTAGGTACGGCTGGTGGGAACCAATTTTAAGAAGGTAATGACTCATAAGAGGGTCAGTCGTATCCCTTTGATAGGTTTTTACGGGACTTAAGTGGGGTTATTCTAGAAATTTCCATACTTACCCTAACTATGGTACATGAATTCTAATATACTTAGGAGGTTATTTACCCTATTATTCTATTCATTAACACATAGAAAACTATTCCTAAACATTCAACAATTCTCTCAAGAGCTTTTGGGGCAAGAGAGCTAGGGTTTTAACTTGGGGATTGCTTCGGTGATTTTCTTCAATCATATTTCTCGATTTAAGGCATGTATTTCTTCCCTACTTACTATTTCTATAAAGGCATGAATTTTATGGTTTTTTTCATGGTTTTAATAGTGCATGAGTTATGGGTTTTCACTAATAATTAGGGGTTTTGGTGTAAATAGTTTGGTTATGGTTTCCTATGGTTTAACTATGCTTTTCTATGCATTAATGGTGGTTTTAGGCAATTGGATGTATGGTAATGGTTTAATGGTCCTTGGAATTAGTGTTGGTTATATTATACCCCCAAGGTGATTGATAAAATGCTTACCAAGATATATTCATTACATTAACTTCTTTAAATGGAAATCTTGCCTATTTTTAGCTTGTGTATAAAACTATAAATAGTTTAAATAGTTTACAAAGGTTAAAGTCTTATTAATTTTGCTTGTGGTGTACATAGAAGTCTCCTATGAGGTTAATATGGTAAACAACTATGGCACTTGAGAGTCCTCTTAACCTATATGGTTCGGCTATAGATAAATCTTGTAAGTATTGTTGCTATGATGATACCACTAATAAATGGCCTTGTTTAATAAATAGTAATTGTATTTATTTTGATATGATTTTAATTTTGGCATTAATTGCGGGATATGTAATTGAGCCATGGAAGGTGGAGGTTTTGGTGGAACTAAAATTGGAAACTTATATTTCCCGATATGAGGGGTCTTTGATGGTCACGTACAAGTGTCACATTTTATATTGAAGGGATGTACTAGTTATCCCATGGGATATTTCTTGGTTTTGCAGCTGCACACACTAGGACTCTTTTAGTAGGGGAGATAAACCCATACGGCCAATAGGTGTGGTTAAACGGCAAGGTTAGACTTCCCAGTTAAAGCTTTTAAATGCATGTTAAACATGAATTCCCTTTCCCAACACTTATATATATATGCATGGTTGTATGAACAATGGATCATTTTACTTGGTTGTTTAAATAGAATTACTGTATCCTTATCCTGGGATATATGCTAGCGATCATTCGCCAACCCATCTACCAATGGTTGTACACCCACGCTATACAGTAATCGGCTGTTCGACTCCTCCTACATAGTAATTGGCTTGGGGATAGAATTTGGATTGAAGTAGTAAGCTTCCATCTTTCTAGGAGGTTCCATCTTATGATATGGACTTTCTTAGATATTTTATTTTCATTTTGGACATTGGTTTTGTCTTTGGTTGGGGGCATGTCCCAACTGGATATTTGTATTCTTTTGTATAGAGGGTGTATAGTACTTTTGAGGATTGGTATAGGTAGAATTAGTATTGTTGTCAGCCTTGGCATTGGAATAAGCTGGGAGACTGGCATCATTGGACATAATTTCTCACTGTTCCATCATATTACATTTTGGGATTGATTATTATATTATGTTTTAATATTCTCGTTGGTTTGGTATAGTATGGATGGTTGGTTTTGGTACGGTTAGACTTTATTGGGTTAGTCACGATCATGATCCTATCCCTGAGTCTTGATGTGAACAATAGCATTATCTTATTATATGTTTAAATTCAGCTCATCTAATGATTTAATAGAAGGTTGGGTTTGGTTAAGGAGGTAGTCCCCTATCCTGGCTAGACTTGGAGTGCCTATTATGTCTTGTCCCAGGTTCAGGTCATCAAAAGTTGGTATCAGAGCTTTAGGTTCATGGCCAACTGGAAAGTCTACAAAGCTGTGTTGGCTAGAGTCACTTTTAGGGTTGTGTAGCATGCCACACTCATAAGAGAGAGGTTGCAAGACATTTAGGAATATTTAACTTTCTTGAAATTCTTAGACCTGGAATCCTCTCAAATCCTTGGTTATTTGTCTTTCAGATCATAGCTTCTAGATTTAAAATGCAAAGGAATCTTTTTGCCTTATCTGGGGATAATGCTAAAAGGGTACCTCATAATTTAGAGTACATCTTTGATCTTATGTTCCTATTCCTAGTTGTGCTCGAGTTCCTCATATTCCTCTTACTTCTCTACAGGTCCCTTAGGGTAACGTGACAAATGTGGAGTTTTATTAGTCTATCCATGTTATTGCTCAGATGGTCGCTTCTCGGGCCAAGCAGGGTGTGACTAGTACTTTGTTTGCTAAGGACACAAGGGTTGGTCAATTTAAGAAGATGTTTTCTCCTACTTTTATGGGAGTAAAGCTGGAGAAAGACCTACAAAGCTTCTTGGATAAATTAGAGAAGAGATTTTTGGTTATGTAGGCTTCTGATGTAGAGAGAGTTAGCTTTGTAGCTTATCAACTCAAATATGTTGCTTATCAGTGGTATAAGGAGTGGGATAGAGATAAGGGTGATATGGAAGAGAAAGGGTTGTAGGAGGCCTTTTCTAATGACTTTATGGATCGTTTCTTTCTTTAAGAGTTGAGGAAAGCTAAGATGGAGGAGTTTGTGAACCTCAAGAAATAGAGGATGTCTATAAGGGAATATGCCATTAAGTTTCATCAGTTGTCAAGGTATGCTCCTGATTTGGTGGCTAATATAAGGTCAAGAATGAGGAAGTTTGCTTCTAGGATAAATAGAGATCTAATTTTAGAGAGCAAGACTATTTTGCTTATTAGGGATATGGATATCTCTAGGTTAACTATTCATATATAGTAGGTTAAGGATGATAAAAAAAAGTAGGTGAAATTTTGGGATAGGCAAGGAAAGCGGAGCAAATTTTTTAATCAGGGAGGTGCACAATCTCAGGAAGGTAGAGATGGTGGTAAATAGCAAAAAAAGAAGTGGGGGAATTTTGGTCCTTCTCTGCTGTAGTGCTCCTTACCCACAGTAATTGAGCAATAGGCGTCACCAAGTTGGTGGTAATTCTTGGGCTTAGGTTGCCCAATTTCAGGTGAGTGGAGGTTAGTCTGTTTCTTCATACCCTCCTTGTGGGTTTTGTGGTTGTCCTTATCGAGTATTCTGTAAGAAAGGTAGAGATAAGTGCTTTAAGTATTGTCAGGTAGGCCATCGACTCAAGGATTTTCTGGCTAATAAGGTTGATACAGTAGCAAATTTGATTCTGGTGGCCTCATCTTCATCTTCTACACCTGGTGGTATAGCATATCATTCTATTATTGCTCCTAGTTCTAGTATTGGATGAAACAAGTTGTATGTTTTGACATCTCAGTAGGAATTTGAGGCACCGCCTAATGTTTTTATTAGTACATTACAACTCTTCTCCCATGATCGATATTGTTTGCTTGATTTAGGTTCCACTTTTTTTATGACTTCTTATATAGCTGTGTCTTTTGGTTTTGATCCAGAAATTATTTCAGATCCTTTTTCTGTTTCTATCCTGGTAGAAGACTCAGTTATTGTTGAATGGGTCTATAGGGGTGTGTGGTATCTATTAGTGATAGGCAAACCCTGGTAGATCTATTTGTGTTGGGAATAGTGGATTTTGGCATCATTTGGATTGACAAACACTCTGGTGGTGTTTATGGATTTGATGAACATAGTGTTTAGGCAGTATTTGGATCTCTTTGTCATTGTATTTATTGATGACATTCTGGTGTATTCGAGGAGTGAGGTGGATCATGCTAATAACCTCTGTGTGGTATTATAGACCTTAAAGGAATATTTGTTATTTGTCAAGTTCTCTACGTGTGAGTTTTGGTTGAATATTGTGAATTTCTTAGGTCACATTATTTCTAGTGAGGGGATAATAGTTGATCCTCAAAAGGTTGCTATAGTGAAGGGGTGGCCTAGGCCCACGACTCCATTTGATGTTTGAAGATTCTTGGGTTTAATAAAGTATTATCAACGGTTTGTGGAATACTCTTTACCGATAGCTGCTCCTTTGACTAAGTTAACTCAGAAGAAGGTTAAGTTTTCTTGGTTGGATGCTTGTGAGGGGAGTTTTGAGAAATTTAAGGATAGGTTGACGTCGTCTCTAATTTTGACCTTTCCAGAAGGAAATGATGGGTTTGTATTTTATTGTGATGCATCTCGGGTAGGGCTTGGTTGTTTTTTAATGCACCATGGAAAGGTAATTTCCTATGCTTTCAGGAAGTTAAGGTGCATGAGAGGAATTACTCTACGCATGATTTAGAGCTATTGGTGGTTGTGTTTGCTTTGAAAATCTAGCGACATTATCTGTATGGTGTTCATGTTGATATCTTTTTTGATCATAAGACTTTTTAGTATGTATTCACTTAGAACAAACTTAATATTAGGAATATAATATGGCTTGGGCTTCTCAGGGATTATGATATGAGTCTTTACTACCCCCCCAGGTAAGGCTAACATGGTTATCGATGCTCATAGCAGGTTATCTATGAGGGATTTTGGCTCATGTGGAGGAAGGCAAGCGAGAATTGGTGAAGGATATTCACCATTTGGCCAATCTTAGAATTTATCTCTTGAATTCTAAAGATAGTGGTGTGATGGTACAAGAAGTGGTCCGGTTATCTCTTGGTGTAGAGATTAAGGAAAAACATATGTTGGATCCGATTTTGATGAAAATCAAAAGTGATGTTGGTGGGCAAAAGGTGTAAGTGTTCAAGATTAGTATTTATGGTACTTTACGGTACCAGGGGAGGTTGTGTGTTCTGAATATCGACGGGTTACAACAAAGGATTTTGGATGAGGCGCATAAGTTGCGTTATGTTTTCCATCCTGGTTTGACAAAGATGTATCATGATCTTAAGGAAATCTATTGGTGGAGTGGTATTAAGAGGGATGTGGTTGACTTTTTAGCCAAGTATATGGTGTGTCAACAGATTAAGGTTGAGCATATGAGGCTTGGTGGGTTACATCAAGAAATTAAGTTGCCTGAATGGAAGTGAAAAATGATCAATATGGATTTTATTACCGATCCTCCTCGATGTCAGAATCATTTTGATTCGATTCGGATCATCATTGATAAGATGACCAAGTTTGCTCACTTTTTACTAGTAAGGACTACATTTTTGGTGGAGATTATGCAAAGTTGTATCTTCAAGATATTGTAAAGTTGCATGGGGTGCTTCATTCGATTATTTCTAATTGTGGTAGGCAATTTACATCTTATTTTTGGCAGTCATTCCAGAATTTTTGGGGACTAAGGTTAGTCTGAGTACTACTTTCCATCTGCAATTTGTTGGGCAGGCGGAGAGAACTATTCTTATATTAAAGGATATACTTCGGGCATGTATGATTGATATGGTAGCATTTGGGTTGTGTATCTACCTTTGATAGACTTTGCTTACAATAATAGCAATTATTCTAGTATTGGTATGGCTCTTTTTGAGGCATTATATGGTAGGCGTTGTATCTCTTCTATTGTATGGTTTGAGCTTTATGAGGCAGATATTTTTTGTCTCAATTTGGTATATCAAGCTATGGAGAAGGAGAAGATGATTTGGGATAGGCTTAAGACTGTTTAGAGTCGCCAAAAGTCCTATACGGATATTAGGCGTAGAGAACTAGAGTTTAAGGTTAGGGATAGGGTGTTCCTAAAGGTGTCTTCCATGAAGAGAGTAGTGCGGTTTGGCAAGAAAGGGAAGCTCAGTCCTTGATTTATTAGTTCTTATGGGAGTTTACAAATAGTGGGCAATGTTGCTTATGAATTAGAGTTTCCTGCGATTCTGGGTTTGGTTCATTCAGTCTTTCATGTTTCCATGTTAAGGAAGTGTATTGGCGATCCTTCTTTGGTCGTTCCTTTGAAAGGGTTGGATATTTTGGATTCTCTGTGTTATGAAGAGGTACCGATTGAGATATTGGATAGACAAGTATGTATATTGTGGACCAAAGATATGGCTTCGGTTAAGGTTCTATGGCGTAACCATAAGGTAGAAAAAGCTAAGTGGGAAGTGGAAGAGGACATGAAGTCCAAGTATCTACATTTGTTTTCTTCTCCTCGTATTTATGCAGAAGGTATGTGCTCTTAAACACACCTTTATTTTCTGAGTTTGGTAAAGGAAAGATTAACATCTTTGCCTCTTTGTTTTCAAACTTTATTAAAGGGATGTTTGATAATGCAAATGACTTAATGTGTGGTAACCTCTACCTTCTCCATCATTTGGGGATGAATGTTCCTAGTGGTGAAGAATGTTACATCCTGGGTTTTGGCTTTAGAAATTTCATTGAAAACCACTCTCTGGACGCAATACGACTTATGGGTATGAGCCATATGCTTGGGTACGAATGGTATTGTCCTGTCATAAGCTGACCAGCGTTATTTAGTGGGATGGTTTTGATCACTGGAATGGTCATGACTTAAGGTTTTAAGAAATAAAGCTTGGATACAAGTCGTATTAGTGACTCATATGATGGGCAGTGTTTGATCAGCTTGGTATTTAATTCTGCCAGGGATATGGATCATAGGTACGAGTCGTAAGAAAGGGTACGACTCGTAAGAAGGTCAATCATATCCTTGTGATGGGGTCTTAAGGGACTTAAGAGAGGGTATTCTGGATATTTCCCTTCTTATGCTAATTATTACCCATGAGTTCTAATACACTTAGGAGGTTATTTACCCTATTATTCTATTCATTAACACATATAAAACTATTCCTAAACATTCAACAATTCTCTTAAGATCTTTTGGGGCAAGAGAGCTAGGGTTTCAACTTGGGAATTTCTTTGGTGATTTTCTTCCATCATCTTTCTTGATTTAAGTCATGTGTCTTTTCCTTACTTACTATTTCTAATGAGGCATGAAATTTATGATTTTTTCATGGTTTCAATAGTGCATGGGTTATGATTTTCCACTAATAATTAGGGGTTTTGGTTTAAATGGTTTGGTTATGGTTTTCTATGGTTTAACTGTGCTTTTATATACATCAATGGTGGTTTTGGGCAAGTGGATTATGTAGTAATGGTTTAATGGTCTTTGGAGTTGGTTTTGGTTATATTATACCCCCAAGGTATTTGATGAAATGCTTATAAAAATATGTTCATTGCATTAACTTCTTTAAATGGAACTCTTGCTTTTTTTTTCTACATGTGCATGAAACTATAAATGGTTTACAAAGGTTAAAGGCTTATTGATTTTGCTTAAAGAGTACATGGAAGTATTCCAAGAGGTTAATACGGTAAACAGATAGGGTACTTGAGAGTCCTCATAACCTAAATAGTTTGGCTATAGATAAATCTTGCAAGTATGGTTGGTATGACGATACCACTAATAAATGGCCTTGGTTAATAAAAGGTAATTGGATTTTTTGTATATGGTTTTAATTTGGGAATTAATGGTGGGATGTGTAACTGAGCCATGAAAGGTGAAGGTTTTGGGGGAACCAAAGCTAGAAACTCATATTTGCCGATATGAGGGGTCTTTGATAGCCACGTACGAGTGTATGTACTAATTATCCCATGTGATATTTCCTGGTCGTGCATCTACACACATTGGGACTCTTTCAGCAGGGGGATCTAAACCTATACAACCCATGGGTGTGGTAAAACGGCAAGGTTACATAACTCAGGTAAGGGTTTTAAATGCATGGTAATCACGGATTTCCTTTCTCAAAACTTATATATATATATATATATATGGTTATATGTATAATATGTGGTTTTACTTGGTTGTTTAAATGGCATTACTTTATTCTTATCTTGAGATATATGCTGGTAGGCATTCACTAACCCTTCTATTGGTGGTACCCATGCTATGCAAGAATATACCATTTGAATCCTCTTATATAATGATTGACTTGGGGATAATAGTTTGATTGAAGTGGTGAGCTTCCATCTTTCTTGAAGGCTCCATTTCACTATATGGACATTCTTAGACATTTTATTTTCATTTTGGACATTGGTTTTTTCCATGTTTGGGGGCATGTCCCCACCGAATATTTGTATTCTAATAGATAGAGGCTTTGTGGTACTTCTGGGGGTTGGTATGGGCAGGATCGATATTGGTGTCAGCTTCGGCATTGGAATAAGTTAGGAAGTTGGCATCGTCGGACATAATTCCTCACTATTCCATCATTTTACATTTTGGGATTGATTATTATATTATGTTTTGATTGTGTCGTTGGTTTGGTATGGTAAGGATGGTTAGGTTTCATACTGTTAAACTTGGTTTGGTCGATCACAGTTGTGATCCTATCCTAGAGTCTTGATGTGAACAATAAAACTATCTTGTTATATGTTTAAATTTCAGCTCATCTAAGGCTCTAATAGGCAGTTGGCTTAGGTTAAGGGGGCAGCCCTCGGTCCTGGTTAGACTTGGGATGCCCATTATCTCTAGGCCCTGGTTTGGGTCATGACAATGCAGTATGTTGCTTACGACTTATTTGATTGGATACTAGTGATGGCATGAATTGATTTGGTACATTCATGATTGTTGTATTGGTAACTTCTGTGATTCTGGGTGAAATATGATCTTATAATAGTTTTGCTTAGTTAGGGGTTAATCTATTTGGTAGTTAGTTATCTATTAACAGACTATGGTAATTGGTGGCTAGCAATCAGATGTATTAGTTTATGAATCTTGCTTAGTTTAACTATGGTATTTACATATGGTTGATATGTGGCTAATGATGATGTCAGGTTTAGTATTGGAGAACATTAGGGATATTGATGCCTAAGTTTATAATGTCGATTAGTTGCTAAATGAGAAGTTATGTGTTAACGAGGCTAGATAATAAGTGATGTTGGTCTTAAGAGTGGCTAGTTAATAATGATGAATAGTTAGTTAATGGTTGATTAATGAATAGTTAAATAAGGATTAGTAGGTTAAGAGGGTTAGTTAATAAATGATATTAGTTCATAAAAGATGGTTAGATGATAAATGGTTATGTGTTGTCTAATAATAGTTAATGGTTATATGATGATTAGTTGATAATATGGAATAGTGGATGAATGGCGATTATGGTCTAGTGATGAACATTGGCCAGATATTAGATGTCGGATATCTAATAAATAATGTTTAATTGCTAGCCCTTGAATAAGGATAATGTTTATTCATATAACTAGAGGTCATGTGATGATTAGCGAATTGGTGGTTTCACTATCAATAATGTTGGTTAGCTAATAATGAGTAGTTGGGAAGTATTTTTGGGATAGATACTTTGTGGTTATATAATTATGTTCAAGAGTATATTAGTATATGTTATTCCTTAATGTTAATTGTGATAGTACATTTATACACGGAAAGGCCTGAGGATAATATTGTGAGTACATTGATACCCAGTAAGGACAGAGAATACTACTGTGATGATATTGTACCCGGCAAGGCGAAAGGACGCTACTATGATAATATATTGATATCTGACAAGGCCAGAGGTTGACTACGATAATGATGGTCATGATGATGACAGTTATGGTGAGTTGTGATTGTTGTGATTATATTCCTACATAAACATCACCTATCACCAGTATGACCTTATGTCTATCAACCGGTGCAGGATAGTTTCATAAACATAGGTAAACAATATGCCTTGTGTTATTGGATATTGATTGAACCTTTTGAGTCTGGGGCAGTGAGGGTAAGTTTAGGCATGGTTAGGTATATGGTTGTCTGGTGTAGCCGGTTATTCACGTTGTTATTGATATTGTTATTATCATTGTTATGATCATTATTATGGCTAGCTTATGACAGATTATTCATTGATTTGGTATCGAGATTTGAGGTATGTTTTTGGCCTCTTTTACCTTATGATTGCATTGTCGTGCATGATTATGTCATGTCTATCTAGATGGATTATAATTGTGAGCATGATAGCCTTAGATCCTGATGGTATAATAATGAGGTATTAGAATGAGGATATGACGATATAGGTTATGCTTGGAATGTGCTCATGATTGTTTGTATATGTATATATATATATGCATACAGCTATATGAAGTTATGGTACAACCGTATATCCCTTCATTGTTACATATTGTATATTGTTTCTTGGCCTTGTGTAATGCTGTATGCATATCTTCCTTCTCTCTTCATTCATATATTGGTCTAGGATATACGGTATAGTATTAGCGTTTATTGATTGTGGATTGAATAGGATAGTTCTCCCTGATACTTTCTTAGTCTTATTATGTTAGACTTTTGGACATAAATAGGATAGTTGTTCCCTATTATCTCATTGACTTGTCATATGACTTCCGAACTCTAAAGTGTAGTTTCCATTCTATTTATATGTTGTATATATCAACTTTATCCTTGGAGCTCAGTGGGTAGTTACCTACTGAGTTCCATTTATTTGGTACTCATACTACACTTCTATAGCCTGCCGATCATAAAATGGGTTATCGTCGTTGATGTGTGCATCATGCGGAGCATCTATGGTTCGAAGACTTAGGGTGACTTCCTGACGTTCAGAGTATTACTTATCTCTCTCTTATTTATAGACTAGTCTCCATGTTGTATTCGGAGATAAGTTGTATCAGATTATTTCTTCTTAACATTTTACTTTTGTACTCTAAATATTTTAGAAGTTCTTGTACTGATACCACCAAGTTTTGGGATGTTCTTATGTATTGATCTGTACTTTATATATTCCACTTTGTTTTCCTTATTTATTGAGTAGTCCATTACTAGCCATTTCGGACTACATGTTGGATTGCCTACTGGTGGGTTATGGTAGACCCCATCATGACCTGAGAAATTAAGTCGTGGCAATACAATCCTATAGACTCTCCTAGCAACCATAGTGTCACGCATCGGGGTATATAGAGAAAAAGGATCAGAAATATACTCAGGACCAAAACCAAAATGCACAGCCACAAATTGGGTCACATAAAAGAGAGTGGACCCTGGATCAAGTAAACAGTACATATCACGGGCAAAGAGTTTCAATACACCAGTAACGAAATTGGGAGATTCCTCAGAGTCCTAAGGAGAAGCAAAAGAATATAGTAGAATTTGGCCTGTTCTGGTACCAGAAGCAGAAATAGCACCTTTTGGTGTAGGAGCTGATGAAGAGGAAACAAGAACCTTATTGGCCCCAGAAGCAACCCTAGAAAGAAAATCACTTTGTATATGGCTAATCTTATAATAATTAAAACATCACTTCTCCCCTTCTCACATTATCCACGATGTGGCTAACCTCAAAATCTGCAGGGAGGATATGATGGAGCAGACTAAGCCCCACCAGCAATGACATGGCTAACCTCTATTTCTCTCCCATATTTCTCTCTCTCTCTATCTCACTAACATCATCGGGTTTTACTACTGGACGATCGACAAATACTACATCACCACCATAACCATGATCTCCCTATCCTTTCTCATTTCTCTCCTATTCTTCAATTATTACTGACTCATCGGAGTTGATGACCAGAGAGATCCAACCAAACACTACCTCAGATGCTCTTTTCTTCTTTCCCTTTTTTGGTACTTCTTCACCAGATTGATGATCGATGATGATTTCAACTACTTCCACAACCATTATGGACTACTAATTTTTTGCTATTATCTCACTGATAGCGACCAGATTTGGTCAGACTTTTCATGTTTAAGTATTTCTCCAATAACTGTAATACCCCACATGTTTCTAAGCTAGGAAGTAAATAAGTATTCCTACATATGAAATCTCCTATCCTATGATTCATGCTTGAGTACATGACTTACAATTAATATCCTAGTGATAGGATAGCTTATGATGCATTAAGCATGTTCATATGAGTCACTTAAGGTAATACAAGCTAAGAGTTTTCGAATCCATCAAGTTTTAGTGTTTAATTATGCAAGGGTCATATTTGAACAAGTATAACTCTATCTTAATGTGGTATTTTGGCTCATTTAGACCTACCAAATTGTAGAGAATCGAATTAGCTTTCCAACGATACCAATTTTGCCTTAATCTAATACCCTAGCAAAAAGTTATGCCCATTTTCGTGAGAGACAGTAAGGATAGGTGATTGGTTAGGCGCCGCCCAACCTAGCTTAGGCAATCACTTGGGCGCCGCCTTAGTCAGTTCTAGGTGCCAAAAACACTCTGTTTTGAGTTATTTTAAGGGTAATTAAGTCTTTTAACACTCCTTACACGTCCCTAAACTTAACCCTACGAAATATATAGCTTCTAAACATATTACAACCCTATTATCATCTGAAATCTCATCATCCAAGAGCACTAAAAGAGAAAAACAACTAGGGTTCCGTAACTAAGCTTGAAGATACAATTTCAAGGAAATTCCTCCGTCAATCATCAAGAATCTTCCTTCTAAGATATGCATGAGTTGATTTAGGGAATCCTTTCGTCCATGAAACTCAAGAACCATCTTCTAAATTTTGTATCATGATATTTATGTTGTTGGTGGTTGATGTTCATGTGGTTGGAGTTTGATTATGCCTAAGATGGGATCTTTGTATGTTTATTATGAGGATATGGTGATATTTAATGTATAAATATATGAAATTGGTGGTTAAATATTTGTAATCTTGATGAATCCACCTATGCATAAGATGTGCATGTAAGGTGTTTATGAAAATACCTAAAGGAATAGAAATCATGCTTTTATGATATCATAAGTCCTAAATAACTATTCCATGTTCAAAGTTTATGTTCAACGTGATCCCCGTGCTATTGTCTTAAATTGAAGAAGTTGTACGAGATGCTCATGATATTGTTGTGATATGGAATGACATGTTATTGAAGCCATGCAACTATATACATGTGTGAATTCCCGATCATGTGATAGTTTGTTGAGAATCATTCTTATTATGAAAGCCTTACTTATGATATTGTGAATTGTGGATTCAAATCTTGTGATCAAGTCATGTCATGTGTGTCAGTTTCTTCCTATCGAGTCCTGGGGGTACTTGTATCCAAAAACTATAGCTGTGCGCCTAGAGCCATGTCATGTTTCACGATATCCCAACTCAAGCTATGATTCCATAGACTTCAGTCAGTCATGTAACTCAGAAAAACCTCATGATCTTAGTTAATTGTAAGACATCAGTAACATTCCGCCAGTCAACGGAATTCAGTAAGATTAAGTTATGCACAGTCAGTTATTCATGTACAGTCCCTCCAGATGGGAGTAGAGGTTAGCACCGAGTTAACCCAAGGATGGGAACTCACCCGCTAGTTTAGGGTGTGATTCTTAGTAGTCATCTTTGTGTTCCAAAACTACGTAGCCAGCGTAGTTTGAGACATCTTAACCCATAATATTAGGGTTGATGAGGTGGCTTAGCCCGTCAGTTTAGGGTTCCCACCATTCTCATTGAGTACTAGCCAGATAAGGGTCACTCACAGGCTGTTCTTACCCGTGGCACAATATTGACACCCCTCTAGTAGGGGCATAAATTGGACCCCAGCTTAGCCATAACGGCATACATTGGGTATGTCGGTTAAACACTACTTCCTGCAGTTTCAATATCAGTCTCAATAAAATAACTCAGGGCGTTCTTCAGATTTTAGTGTATACAGGATTGTCAGATACAGTCGTCCATGTTATCAATTTCAGTATCAATCATGACAGTTATCAGTAAACCATGTATTAGCTTACAGGTCATGCTATCACGTATTCACGGTCCTAGTTTCTATATATGTATGTTTGTACTCCCACGTTCATATTAGTCAGTCAGTGTTGTTCATGTATGAAACCCTTTATGTTCAGCCTACCTTCCTCGTATACTCAGTACTCCAGTTGTACTGACGCATTTGCGCTATGGTGCTTTCTTTTCACGTTACACCATAGGTTCTGAGACACAAGCTCCAGCCCAGCAGTAGCTGTAGCATTCCAGTTGCAGAGACACAGTGAGTCCTCATTGATTTGAGGAGAATATGATTTGATACATTTATTTATTTCTTTAGTTCAGTTTTACGGAGTTAGTTGGAGACATGTTTCTTCAACTCCTTATTCAGATAGTTTAGAGGCTTTTAGATTTATGTTCAGATTTATGTTAAGACTTAGCTTTCAAATTGAGTTGTTTTGGGTATTTTCACCCACATGGTTTTATTCAGTTGAACCTTATGGCCTTACAGTTTTATGTATCCCACATTATTATATAATGATTTGCAGTATACAGGCATAGATATCAGTCATGGGTTAGCTTGTAGTCCCTCGGGGTTATGAGCACCGTGTAGCATTCCGATTCAGCAAGTCGGGGTGTTAAAAACTTGGTATCAAAGCCTAAGGTTCAATAGAGTCCTAGGAAGTCTGAAAGCTGCATCTAGTAGAGTCTTGTACATGGATGTGTTGCGCGCCACATTTATGTGCGGGAGGCTATAAGATGTTTTAGGAACAGTTCCCTTTATTCATTATTCATGTCATACTAGTGAGCATAATCACAAGTTAAACTCTTAGTGTAATCCATTCTTCTCTTATTCCAGACCATGGCCCCAAAGAGAAGAAACCAGCCAGCTCCTCAGCCTAAAGATCTTTTTGGCAAACATGTTTCCCATGCGGAGTGTAGAGCCGAATTTACCATACTTTCTCAGTCCATAGCTGCATAGAATAAATGGCCTCCAGTCATTACGGCCAATCCAGTGGCCAATCCTAAAGCAGCTAGGGTTGGTTCGGGACTTCACCCGGATGAACCCTCCATCTTTCTATGGGTCTAAGTCTGATGAGGACCCTCAGGAGTTCATTGACCAAGTCCAGAAGTTCATTGACATCATGGGTGTTAATTCTATTAAGAGTGTTGAGTTAGCCACCTACCAGTTATAGGATATTGCACATGATTGGTACAAATAGTGAAAGTCTGAGAGGTTAGATGATACAGGCCCTATCAAGTGGGAGGAATTTTTCACGGCCTTTTTAGACAAATTCTTTCCCCAAGAGCTGAGGAAAGCCAAAGTTCTTGAGTTCATCAACCTCAGGCAGGGGAATATAATGGTTAGAGAGTATTCTCTCAGATTTACTCAGCTAGCCAGGTATGCTCCTCATGTGGTTGCAGACAATAGAGCTAAGATAAGCAAGTTCATGTCAGGGGTTAACGATAGCGTGGTAAATAAGTGTAGGTCTACGATGCTGATCAGTGATATGACCTTAGCCAGACTCAAGACCCTTGCACAGCAAGTAGAAGAGCAGAAGTTTAAGATAAAGGAGAGGTAGAACTAGAGAGCAAGGTCAGGTAACTTCAACTTTTATCACCCCAATTCAGATGGAGGAAACCATTCATAGTTTCGCTCCAAGTCATCCATTCCAGCTCCTTCCTCTGCCAGTGCTCCAGTGCCAAAGTTCAGAGACGGCAATAGAGACAAAGCGCCAGGTTCTAAATCTTAGGGCAGTGTTAGCAGTGCCTGAATAAATCCCTTTGTCAGACTTGTGGTAAGAACCAAAAGGGCATGTGCAGAGTTGGTAGTGACGTCTGTTTTGGTTGTGGCAAGCCAGGCCACAAGATTAGGGAGTGTCTGCAGTCAAGTCTTTAGGGTCAGCAAAATCATTCTACATCTCAGTCCAGTCACCCAAACCAGTAGGGTGCCATTTCCAGTGCTACCAGTGGCCAACGCCCAAACAGACTTTATGCTCTTTAGTCCCGAAATGATCAGGAAAATTCTCCTGATGTCAGTACTGGTACGTTACTAATTTTCCATGTTCATGTTTATGCTTTGCTAGACCTAGGTGCATCTTTGTCTTTTTTTACTCCATACATAGCAGGAAATTTCGGAATCAGTCCCAAAGTTCTAGCAGAGCCCTTCTCAATCTCTACCCTAGTGGGTAAAACCATCTTATTCTGATGGGTATATAGGAACTGCCCGATTATGATATCTCAGAACTCCACATCAGCAGATTTAGTAGAGTTAGAGATGACTGATTTTGATGTCATTCTTGACATGGATTGTCTTTATTACCGCTATGCCACAGTCAACTGCAAAAATAGGATAGTTCAATTTCAGTTCCGAATGAGCCCATCGTAGAGTGAAAGGGTAGAATTTCAGTGTTCAGGGGTCAACTTATTTCCTACCTTCGGGTAAGGAATATGATTTCTAAGGGGTGTGTGTATCATCTCGTGTATGTTAAAGATTCCAGTTCTGAATCTCCCAGCCTCAAAACAGTCCTTGTTGTTAATGAATACTCAGATGTCTTTCTTCAAGATCTTCCAGGCATTCCTCCCGAAAGGGAAATAGATTTTGGCATAGACCTTCTTTCAGATGCTCAAACTATTTTTATTCTGCCATACAGAATGGCACCAATAGAACTCAAGGAACTGAAAGATCAGTTGAAAGATCTCTTAGATAAGGGATTCATCAGACCCAGCGTTTCCCCATGGGGTGCGCTAGTGTTATTCGTGCGCAAGAAAGACGGTTCTCTCGGGATGTGTATTGATTACCATTAACTCAACAAGGTCATGGTCAAGAACAGATATCCTCTTCCCAGGATTGATGATCTATTCGACCAACATCAGGGTGCCAGTTACTTCTCCAAGATAGACCTTAGATCAGCCTATCATCAGCTCAGAGTTAGAGAATGTGACATTCCGAAGATAGCTTTTCGTACTCGGTATGGTCACTTTGAATTTTTAGTCATGTTATTTGGTCTTACCAGTGCCCCTGCAACTTTTATGGATTTGATGAACCGTGTGTTCAAGTGGTACTTAGACATGTTTGTCATTGTCCTTATAGATGATATTCTGGTTTATTCTTGCACAGAGCGTGATCATGTAGACCATCTCAGGATTGTTCTTCAGACTCTCAGGGATCACCAGTTATTCGCTAAGATCAGCAAGTGTGAATTTTGTCTAAGATCAGTAGCATTCCTTGGCCATATTATTTCTGGTGATGGCATTAGAGTAGATCCACAAAAAATCGAGGCTGTAAGAAACTGGCCCAGACCTGTATCTCCATCAGATATTCAGAGTTTCTTGGGTTTGGATGGCTATTATAGACGGTTTATTAAGGGATTTTCTTCTATTGCATCTCCCATGTTCAGATTGACTCAGAAAAAGATTAAGTTTTAGTGGTCAGATTCCTGCGAGAAGAGCATTCAAGAGTTGAAGACTTGACTCACCTCAGCTTCAGTTCTAGCTATTCTAGATGGTTCAGACGGTTTTGTAGTCTATTGTGATACATCCAGAGTGGGTTTAGGTTGGGTCCTCATGCATCATGGTAAGTTCATAGCCAATGCCTCCAAACAGTTAAAGCCATATGAGAAGAATTATCCTACTCATGATCTTGAGTTAGTAGCGGTAGTTTTTGCCTTGAAGATTTAGAGGTATTATCTCTATGGAGTTCATGTAGATGTCTTCACAGACCATAAAAGCCTCCAGTATGTCTTTTTCGAAAAAGATCTCAATCTTCACCAGAGAAGGTGGTTAGAGCTCATGAAGGATTATGACATAAGTGTTCTTTATCATTCGGGCAAGGCCAATGTTGTGGCCGACGCTCTTAGTCGACTCTCCATGGGTAGTATTTCTCACGTAGAGAATAGTAAGAAAATGATGGCTCAAGAGATCCATCAGCTTGCCAGACTAGGCATTCTCTTAGTTGATTCTTCAGAGAGTGGTGTATGTGTTCATAGTAGTTCAGAGTCATCTCTAGTTTCCGAGGTGAAAGAGAAACAAAAAAGGGATCCTAGCCTTGTTAAGCTCAAAGAGTCAGTTCAGAATTAAAAAGTTAAGGTTTTCTCCCAAGAGGGAGATGGTGTTCTTCATTGTCAGGGTCGTCTATGTGTTCCAGGTGTGGATGAATTGGGGCAGCGAATTCTTGCAGAAGCACATGGTGCGTGATACTTTATTCATCCAGGGGCCACTAAGATGTACCATGACATGTGGGAGATCTATTGGTGGAGTGGGATAAAGAGAGATATTTCAGAGTTTGTAGATAAGTGCTCTACAAGTCAGCAGGTTAAGATAGAGCATCAGAAACCTAGTGGTTCCATGCAAGAGTTCACCATTCCTACTTGGAAGCAGGAAGAAGTTAACATGGACTTCGTGATGGGTTTGCCTAGAACTCGTCATCAGCATGATTCAATCTGGGTCATTATAGATAGAATAACCAAGTCAGCTCATTTCCTTCCTATTCGTACTTCTTATTCTGCCGAGGATTATGCCAAACTCTATATCAAGGAGTTACTCAAGTTACACGTTGTTCCACTATCTATAATCTTAGACAGAGGTACCCAGTTCACTTCTTACTTTTGGAAAGCATTCTAAAAGGGTCTCGATACCCAAGTCCATCTCAACACCGTATTTCATCCTCAGATAGATGGTCAAGCAGAGAGGGCCATTTAGACTCTTGAAGATATGCTAAGGGTGTGTGTGATTGACTTCAAGGGAAGTTGGGACAACCACTTGCCTTTGATTGAGTTTGCATACAACAATAGCTATCATTCTATTATTCAGATGGCTCCATTCAAAGCTCTCTATGGTAGGTGATGTAGATATCTGATTGGTTGGTTCGAAGTTAGTGAGGCCTCAATCATAGGTCCTAACTTAGTATTCAGTGCCTTAGAGAAAGTTCAGTTGATAAGAGAGAGACTCTGGACTGCTCCGAACTGACAGAAGTCCTATGCAGATGTTCATAGAAAGGATCTCGAGTTTGAGGTCAATGACTATTTCTATCTTAAGATCTCTCCTATGATGGGAGTAAAGAGGTTTGGCAAGAAAGGGAAACTCACTCCCCGGTATATCGCTCACTTCAGAATTTTTTGTCGCTTCGGCAAGGTAGCTTATGAGCTTGAGTTGCCTTCAGATCTAGCCTCAGTACATCCAGTCTTCCATGTCTCTTTGATAAAGAAGTGAATAGATGACCCATCAGTTGTTGTCTCTGTTCAGAGCATCGACATTCAGAATAGCCTCTCTTATGAAGAGATTCCAGTGGAAATCTTAGATTATCAGACTCGTAGATTAAGGAACAAAGAAGTCCCTCTATTCAAGGTTATTTGGAAAAATCAGTCTCATGACGGAACTACTTGGGAAGCAGAAGCAGCTATGCGTACCAAGAATCCTCACCTCTTCCCTGCCAATTCAGATCAAGCTCAAGGTAATTATTATCCTTAATCTTATTCAGTTTCACATTCATGTTTCCAGTATAAACTTGGTACCTATTAACCATTTCATACTCAGTCATGCATTCATGTGTCAGTTGTCCATACATCAGATATGCATGAGTTCAATATGTTTAGCATGTCAGTCATGATATCAAGTTTCAGTTCTTCATGTTCACTTCAGGTTCTATTGTCTTATATCCCTTCTCAGTAAATTCTCATTCGGGGATGAATTTTCCCAAGGGGGAGATATTGTAATACCCCACATGTTTCTAAGCTAGGAAGTGAATAAGTATTCCTACGTATGAAATCTCCTATCCTGTGATTCATACTTGAGTACATGACTTACAATGAAAATCCTAGTGATAGGATAGCTTATGATGCATTAATCTTGTTCATATGAGTCACTTAAGGTAATACAAGCTAAGAGTTTTCGAATCCATCAAGTTTTAGTGTTCGATTGTGCAAGGGTCATCTTTTAACAATTATAACTCGATGTTAATGTGGTATTTTGGCTGATTTAGACCCACCAAATTTTAGAGAATCGAATCAGCTTTCCAACGATACCAATTTTGCCTTAATCCAAAACCCGAGCAAAAAGTTATGCCCATTTTCGTGAGAGACAGTAAGGATAGGCGATTGGTTAGGCACCGCCCAACCAAACATAGGCGATTGGTTAGGCGCCTCCCAACCTAGCTTAGGAAATCACTTGGGCATCACCTAAGTCAGTTCTAGGTGCCAAAAACACTCTATTTTGAGTTATTTTAAGGGTAATTAAGTCCTTTGACACTCCTTACACCTCCCTAAACTTAAACCTATGAAATACATTAATTCAAAACATATTACAACCCTATTATCATCTGAAAGCTCATCATCCAAGAGAACTAAAAGAGAAAAACAACTATGGTTGCGTAACTAAGCTTGAAGATCCGATTTCACGGAAATTCCTCCATCAATCATCAAGAATCTTCCTTTTAAGGTATGCGTGAGTTGATTCATGGACTCCTTTCATCCATGAAGCTAAAGAACCATCTTCTAAATTTTGTATCATGATTTTTATGTTGTTGGTAGTTGATGTTCATGTGGTTGGAGTTTGACGATTCCTAAGATGGGATCTTTGTATGTTTATTGTGAGGATATGGTGGTATTTAATGTATAAATATGTGAAATTGGTGGTTGAATATTTGTAACCTTGATGAATCCATCTATGCATAAGATGTACATGGAAGGTGTTTGTTAAAATACCTAAGGGAATAGAAATCATGCTTTAATGACATAATAAGTCCTAAATGACTATTCCATGTTCTAAGTTTATGTTCAACGTCATCCCCGTGCTATTGTCTTGAATTGAAGAAGTTGTACGAGATACTCATGATATTGTTGTGATATGCAATGACCATGTTAGTGAAGCCATGCAAGTATATACATTTTGTGTGCATTTCCGATCCTGTGATAGTTTGTTGAGAATCATTCTTATTATGAAAGCCTTACTTATGATATTGTGAATTGTGGATTCAAATCTTGTGATCAAGTCATGTCATGTGTGTCAGTTTCTTCCTATCGAGTCCTGGGGGTACTTGTATCCAAAAACTATAGTTGTGCGCCTAGAGCCATGTCATGTTTCACGATATCCCAACTCAAGCTATGATTCCATAGACTTCAGTCAGTCATGTAACTCAGAAAAACCTCATGATCTTAGTTAATTGTAAGACATCAGTAACATTCCGCCAGTCAACGGAATTCAGTAAGATTAAGTTATGCACAGTCAGTTATTCATGTACAGTCCCTCCAGATGGGAGTAGAGGTTAGCACCGAGTTAACCCAAGGATGGGAACTCACCCGCTAGTTTAGGGTGTGATTCTTAGTAGTCATCTTTGTGTTCCAAAACTACGTAGCCAGCGTAGTTTGAGACATCTTAACCCATAATATTAGGGTTGATGAGGTGGCTTAGCCCGTCAGTTTAGGGTTCCCACCATTCTCATTGAGTACTAGCCAGATAAGGGTCACTCACAGGCTGTTCTTACCCGTGGCACAATATTGACACCCCTCTAGTAGGGGCATAAATTGGACCCCAGCTTAGCCATAACGGCATACATTGGGTATGTCGGTTAAACACTACTTCCTGCAGTTTCAATATCAGTCTCAATAAAATAACTCAGGGCGTTCTTCAGATTTTAGTGTATACAGGATTGTCAGATACAGTCGTCCATGTTATCAATTTCAGTATCAATCATGACAGTTATCAGTAAACCATGTATTAGCTTACAGGTCATGCTATCACGTATTCACGGTCCTAGTTTCTATATATGTATGTTTGTACTCCCACGTTCATATTAGTCAGTCAGTGTTGTTCATGTATGAAACCCTTTATGTTCAGCCTACCTTCCTCGTATACTCAGTACTCCAGTTGTACTGACGCATTTGCGCTATGGTGCTTTCTTTTCACGTTACACCATAGGTTCTGAGACACAAGCTCCAGCCCAGCAGTAGCTGTAGCATTCCAGTCGCAGAGACACAGTGAGTCCTCATTGATTTGAGGAGAATATGATTTGATACATTTATTTATTTCTTTAGTTCAGTTTTACGGAGTTAGTTGGAGACATGTTCCTTCAACTCCTTATTCAGATAGTTTAGAGGCTTTTAGATTTATGTTCAGATGTATGTTAAGACTTAGCTTTCAAATTGAGTTGTTTTGGGTATTTTCACCCAGATGGTTTTATTCAGTTGAACCTTATGGCCTTACAGTTTTAGGTATTCCACATTATTATATAATGATTTGCAGTATACAGGCATAGATATCAGTCATGGGTTAGCTTGTAGTCCCTCGGGGTTATGGGCACTGTGTAGCATTTCAGTTTAGCGAATCGGGGTGTTACAATAACACTATAGAAGCAACTCTTAGAAGACCATTTTGCTCTATTTTGACCCTCATCGGAGATTACAAATCTGACCACAAAATACCATATTTGATGTCCTCACTATGCTATTATGTTTATATATATGTTGTATCTATATACTTCTATTCTAGTTGTCATTGTTTTGATTGTCAATGGGTCAATTTTGGACAGTTTTCAAGTAACCCACACTCTGCTTCATTTTTTTAATAATTATTATTGATTGTTTTTTTTTTTTGCTATTATTTGTTGCATTTTCATGAATATATGATTTTGGAAAAACTTTTGTTAGTCTATTCTATGTTGGATTATCTTCCTATTTGGCTCGCCAATTCTATGGTTCATTTCCATAATATGGTGTGTTGCCTTGGAGCCATTTTTTGGGATTGATCTTATCCTTTTTGCTACTTTAGCAGTTAGTTAAGCTAATAATGAACATAAAATATACTACATCATGGACAATGAAAATATCTCTCAATCAGATTTTGAGGCGTCCCTATAACAAGAAAATGGATTTATTTTATCAAGTTTACTTATTTTATATTAAGTATCAATACATGACCAATGAAGAAATTTTCGTTATTTTTCGAGGCCTCCCCAAATAAAAGAGGGGTATTACGTATATAAATATGTAACAAGAAAATAAATAAATTTGGACGATGACGAAATACTTATAATATCATGACAAACCAAAGGGTTTTACAATTTGTATCTTGGCAATGCAATTTAGGACGATTGATAAATCGAGCAACCACTTCGTAGTCATGGCACATCTAAAACATAATTTGAGATTATTTTATAAAAAATTCTATTTTTTTATATACATGTACATATACGTACACAATTTTTTATTTATTTAAATAATTATTAATTCAATCTTAATGTTTTATATCAAGTGTGAATACATATTCTCGGTAACACACTCTGAAGTGGTATTTGAAAGGGAGTTTCAAGCTCTATGCTTTTATTCTATTTCTCATTCATATAATTGTACAGAAAGATAAAACTATAGTGAAAACTTTACATTTGGGGTGTCTGGCAGGAACATCCTTTACTTGAATATTCATTAACACACATTTAGGCAAACTTAGGCCGTTAATATTTACATAAAGGAATTAAGTTAATTTAGATATTTGATCAATTAATTTACACTTTGCATCATAAATATTGTGTAGTCTTTTTCTTTCTCCTCGTAATTTTGGTCAAGTAAAAAGTATTATTTGCAAAAAAAAATTTTTATAGTACATAAAAATACTTTTCTTTTCATATGTTATAAAGTAGTTTTCTTTTCCATACACATTTTGTAAATTTTATATACATATCTTTTCATATTTTTAAATGCATATTTTAAAAATAGGTTATATTTATATACCCAACATACATACATCTTTTACATTAATTTTCAAAAATAATTTTTACCTCCTCCCTCTTTGATAAATTTAGTCTAGTTGATTACCATATTTTGTGGATTCTGAAGGGTGTCTAACCCCTTCCTTTCGAAATAATTTGAACCCTTTCCTAGAATCTAAATTAGTTTTTATAGACTTAAATATAAGTCACACATAATAATAGATAAATAGGTAGCCTTAGTTCTATTAAAAATTAGGTAGCGACTCTATGCAAAATTCAATTGTTTAGAGTCCATAGATAGGTCATGTTTTGTTTAACCTTGACAAAAATAGGACATAATAGAATGGCAACTTCATTGGGAATTAACAGTAGGTCATAACCATATAGACTCATTTTTTCAATTAAGGGACATATTTTTTTAAATTTTTCCATATGATAATTATTAAATTCCTTGATTCTTTATCTGTTTCACACGCTGCAAATTGTGTAGATTTGCTCGTAAATTTTTACATTATTTTCACTAATTAGTTTTGTTATCTTATCAATTCTTTGATCCATTACTTGTTCAATGCACTATATTTGTATATTGTAAAAACTACTATAGATTAATTTTTACTTTATCTAATCATAATATCGATTCTATCAAATCTTTGACCGTACATAAACGCACACTGAACATCAAAAGGGTGTCCTGCACTTCTCTAAACCTTCTTTGGACTCCTTAGTTTCAGAGTTGGTGCATTTAGGTCAGTGTAACTTCTAACAATTGTTCAGTCCTACTCTAAACTATTTAGAAAACCTCTTATTCTAGAAATAGGTCATGTCATACACAAATTTACAAATTTGTATGAACTACGTTGTGACCTAATTCTTGTCTTGACACGATACGTAGGCAACCTTCTATTAGGGTTCAGTCTCTTCACCATTTTAAGATAATTTCTCTTGTATTCAAACTGGGGAAATTTTCTAGAATAGTTCAAAGATGATCTCCAAAGGTCTTCAAAGTGCACAAATAAATAACTACTCGAATTTGAATCTCAATAACAATAGTGTCTAGACGGCCTACCTCCAAATCCTCACTTGATTTTGATTCGTGAATACCTAACTTCTTCTTTCAAAAGTCATAAACTATTAAATTTATAATCTATTGATCCTCACTTTCAAAAGCAAGGGTTCAACACTCTTCTAGTCATAACAATTCTGCAACTGCGAAGAAATAGTGTCATAACTTCTTCAATGTCGGACCTTGTCAATCTTGTAAACATACTTAAGTTATTTCATAGCTCGGCTCAAGCTTGAAACCTATAATCTCGATCGTCTGATCATTGTAATTTAGATGCTATAAAAGCTCCTTCCTGGTCATCTTTCACATCATTTTCAAGGATGAGCACCAGTTCGTGATAGTCATGCATACAAATTCACAAATTCATCTGAACTACGTAGACCTGATTCTTGTTTCCACATGATACGTAGGCAACCCTCATTTGGGTTTGGTCCAATTTTTTAAATAAAAAAGAATTTTCACTTGGTTGGCACCAACACAGTTAGGAGTGTGCATGAAAAAAGAATAAATTGGTATGATAGAGAGGACCGACTACATAGTAAACCATAAATTCTCTTAATACCTTTTAACCACACCTAAGTGACACTTAAAAAAATCTTTTGCATACATCTAGGCAAGAACAAAGACAACCTCATCATTTAATGTGCATTGTGTGGTGAGCTTTAGATTAATTCATTGTATTGAGTTGTTGATCTAGAACTTAGCCAAAATGTTTATTGAGGCAAAATTATTAGTTACATTTGATTTAGGAAAAGATTATATGACTTATTTGACCTGATTATGCCTTCCACAGTCCACCAAATGGCATTAATACCTAAAATTCCCCCTTTAAGCCTAAAACCTTTTCTTTGAACAACCGCATCTGAACCTATACCTTTTTAAATGCTTACATGCACTATTGTTCTCTTGATCTCACCTTTTTTAGCACACTAAATATGTGCAAATTGCAGACGAAGACTATTACGACCCAAACCAGAGCCTGGCCATGATGGGTATTTCAAGTCTAACAAGAACCAAAGACCACCCCCAATACCCAAGAAGCTACCACCATACATCCTATGTTGGATGAATTCCGAACATATAACAAGATAAGAGTATCAAATTAAAAACATTATACTAAGTTTATAACCAAAATCAACTATCCACAACCAAATAACCGACTAATGCCAATGTCAATACCAATACCGATACTAATACCGACACCGATACCGACACAACCCATGCCCGTAGTAGTTCGACAAAGACTTTAATCAAAATCAAAGAATATCCAATCGAGACATTCCCCCGACCATAACTAAACAAAAAACAAAAGGAGTAATAAAGACATTAAGAAATCCATTACATGAAATAGGGTATTCCAGAGTATGGAAGCTCACCACTTCAGTCTGACTCAAATATTATCCCTGAATCACTACGTCACCGAGCAGAAGAGGTGGAAGTATAGTTTCTTCCTTCATCGCGTGGGGATACAACATTTGAAGATGATTAGATGGGTGAACGCTAACATGTAACTCAAGGATAATATAAAGTAATGCCATTAATCTAAAACTAATAAGCCCAAAGTACATAACTCTATGCAAATACATATATACATATATACCATTTCGGGATAAGGAACAAGGTTTAGCGTGTGTTTTAAAACCTTAACCAGAGCTATGTAGCTTTACCATCACAAATCAACCCATGGCCTATATGGGTCTAGTGTTACACCCTGAACGGGCCCCAATGCATATTATCCGTATGAATTCGAGATAGCATAAGTGGAAGAGGATTTCCTTGTACCATTTGCCTTCCACAATATATATAGAGATGTATATACTTAGGGGATTCCCTTATACCCCACAAGCATACAGTCGTCAATACCAACCCTCATGTCATCAAACATGAGTTTTCATATTTGTGCATCTGACTGACACCTTCATGGCTAGCTATCACAACCCCTATTATTTCCCAATTAAAACATTTAACACATAACCAAACCACCAATTCCACGTGTCAGTTAATAAGGCATTATTAAGCGGTATCATTATACCGACTGTAGTTTGCAAATAATGTTATTACATAAGACTTAGGGGATTCCCTTGTACCCCATGGACTATATTATTAAAATCACTTGAGGGATTCCCGTGCACCCCCAAAGTTTTCATAAACCATTCACTTAGGGGATTCTATTATACCCCATAAGGTTTTAAAAACCATCCTTAACCATTTAATCATTTATACCATGCATTAGTTTGATGAAATAAGCCAAACCAAGTAATAATGATTTAACCAAAATTAATTATGCAAGAAGGTTGAGTTTATTTCCAATTTCCATTCCAAAACAACCAATTTGGGGATTCCATTGTACCCTATTTTCCATCCACCATTCCTATACACCCCAATGCATTTACCAACCATCAATTTGAACACAACAGTCTATAAATATCATGGAAGAAGCATTTAAACAATTTATATTGAAAAAACAACCCATAATTCAAAACCCAACATAAATAGTTCATGAATAACACTTTAAATCACATGCTTTAACAAAATTGATAATGAGGGAAGAGTAACATACCTTAAACACCAAGAATTACGGAGAGAAATCACCCTGGGAAGCCCCAAGTGATTATCTTAATGAAAACCCTAAGTGTTCCTGACCTTGAGCATTTGGGAGTGTTCTGAGTGGTTATTTGATGTGTTTATGATAGCTAATGATTACCTAAAGAAGTTATAATTTGTGGGTTTTAAGTTGGACGAGAGGGGAAATGTCCAGAATTCCCTTAACTTAAAAGCTAGAAAAAAACCCGCCTTCGGTTTCGAGTCAACCCTTTGAATCATTCCCACACATTAAGACTCATGAACACGAGTTGTAACCAAGACAGTGACTAAGATCCTCATACACTGCTCGCCTTGAGACTCCACCAACCCAGTCATAATGAGATCTTACGACTCATAAGGTCTAGTCGTGTGCAACACAGAACCCAAATAAATTGAACACTGGACATCCTACAATTTGAACCTATGAGCTCATAATGAGCCACTCGCACTCAGAGAAGCACTTTGCCACTGAGTTTGTGATTTGGTTACGACTAAGGTCCTATGACCTATAACCATATCTGGCGACTCATCACCATAAGTCATAACTAAGGCAGTGAGCCCAAAGCTCAAGCATTTGCAAGGGTCAAAAATCAGAGGCATTACATTCTCCCCCACTTAGATTATTCATCTTCCAATGATGGGACAAGACAATTTATAGAACGATTTAACTCTATATTTCCCTACTTCTACCTTTAGCAAACTCAGATAATAAAAATGTCAAGGAAATCACTTTTTTATTTAACAAAGTTAGAGAAAAAGATGTTAAGAATAACACATACCTTACGCACAATTGTCCAGAGCAAAAAAAAATGGATACTTGAACTTTATTTCCTTTTCAGCTTCCCAAATGGCCTCTTCATTGTGGTTTTTCCAAAGAACCTTTATCGATGCCACATCCTTCGTCCGCAACCGACAAACTTGCCAATCCAAGAATTCAATCAGTACTTTCTCATAAGACAAGGAGCCCAAAATACCCAACCCCTCCAAAGGGAAAAATGAAGAGGGATCACCCACGCACCT
>NC_061120.1:43070996-43163995 GCF_002878395.1 Capsicum annuum
GCACCTTCTCAACATCAAGACATAAAATACTGGATAAATAAAGCTCAAACTGGAAGGCAGCTCCAACTCATACACAACGCTACCAACCTCTTCAAAACCATGTATGAACCAACATAACAAGGATTAAGCTTTTCTTTTTTTCCAAACCGCATAACCCCCTTTATGGGAGATATCTTTAGGAACACCCAACAACCAACCTCAATCTTTAAATCCTTACACCCCATATCTATATAGGACTTTTACCAACTTTGGGCAGTCTTAAGCGTATCCCGAATCACCTTCACTTTCTCCATAGCTTGTTGAACTAAGTCAGTACCAAATAACTCATTTTCACCAACTTTATACCACCCAATAGAAGAACAACACATCTTACCATACAATGCTTAAGAGGAGCCATAGCAATCCTAAAGTAATAACTATTATTATATGTAAACTCCATGAGAGGCAAATTATCAATGCAGCTACCACCACAGTCAATCATGCAAGATCGGAGCATATTTTCTTACACCTGAACTATCCTTTTTGCTTGCCGTCCATCTGCTGGTGAATTATAGTTTTAAGGCTCACCTTAGTTCTTAAACCTCTCTGAAACGACCGTCACTAGTGATATAAGAACTGAGTACCATGATTCATAATGAATGAAATTGGAGCACCATATAACTTTACGATCTCCCCATGAGACAACTTTGCATAATCATCAGTCCAATAATAAGTCATCACTAGCAAGAAGTGAGTAAACTTGGTCATCCTATCTACGATGACCCAAATCAAATAAAACTGATTCCAAGATCGAGGAAGGCTGATAACAATATCCATATTGATTATAACCCATTTCCATACATGCAACTCAATCTCCTGAGTGACCTACCTGACCTGAAGTGCTCAACCTTTACTTGTTGACACACTATGCACTTAGCTACCAAATTGGCCACCTTCTGATTCATATTACTCCACCAATAAATCTTCTTAAGGTCATGATACATCTTCATCGAACTAGGATGAATAGTATAATGTAACCTATGACCCTCATCCAAGATCCTTTCTCGCAATCTATCTATATCGGGAACACATAGTTTTCCTTGGTACCATAAGATACCATCACCACCAATCGTAGAAACTTTAACCTTCTGCTAACCCACATATCCCTTAATCTTAATCAAGACGGGATCCAATATCTCCTTCTCCTTTATCTCAGCAACAAGGGATGACTATTCCACCTAATGTACAAATACACCACCATCCTCAAAGTCCAAGAGACAAACCCCAAGGTTAGCTAAGCAGTGAATATCTTTTACGAACTCCCACTTATCCTCATCCACATAAGCTAGACTCCCCATGAATAACCTGCTAAGATCATCAACAACTATGTTTGCTTTACCTGGGTGGTAATTGAGACTAATGTCATAGTCCTTCAGCAACTCAAGCCACCTTCTTTGCCTGAGATTAAGCTCTTTCTGTATGAACACATATTGTAGGATCTTATGATTAAAAAACATATCTACTTGATCTCCATAGAGATAGCGATCCCATATCTTTAGTACGAACACCACAACCAATAACACCAATTCAAGAGTCGAGTAATTCTTCTCATGATCTTTCAACTACCTAGAAGCTTAGGCCACCACCCTACCATGCTGCATCAGCATACAACCAAGTCCTACATGGGATGCATCACAATAGACAACAAAACCATCAGTGTCTTTAGGTAGAGTCAAAAATGAAGCTGAAGTTAAATTATCTTTTAGTTTCTTAAAACTACCCTCATAAGCGTCGAACCACAAAAACTTCACCTTCTTCTAAGTCAACTTAGTCAACGGGGAAGCTATAGTTAAGAAAGTCTCTATAAATCTCCTTAGTAACCAGCTAAACCTAAGAAGTTTTGAATATCAGTTGGAGTCATGGGTCTAGGCCACTTCTTAACCACTTCCAGTTTCTGTGGACCTACTGTGATCTCTTCATTAGAAATGACATGCCCTAAAAAAGTAACAGCTTTCAACTAGAACTCACACTTTGAAAACTTAGCATACAAATAATTATCTTTCAAGGTTTGCAACATGATAAGAAGATGATCGGCATGATCCTCATCACTTTTAGAGTACGCAAAAATATTATCTATGAATACAATGATGAACAGATCCCCGAACTGGAAAAAGAGCCTATTCATCAAGTCCATGAATGCCGCTGGAGTGTAAGTTGAACCAAAAGACATGATTAAGAACTTATAATGATAATACCATATTTGGAAGTCAGTCTTAGGATATCTATTTCCCTAATCTTTAGCTTATGATAACCGAACCTAAGATCAATCATACAGAAACACCTAGCACCCTAAAGCTGGTCAAATAAATCATCAATCTGATGTAGATGATACTTATTATTCACCATAACCTTATTCAACTAACGGTAATCTATGCAAATTCAAAGGGAACCATCCTTCTTACGTACAAACAAAATAGTATCACCCCATAGAGACACACTAGGATGGTTAAAACCCTTGTCGAGGAGGTCTTTCAACTACTTCTTAACCTCTTTCAACTCAGTCAAAGCCATTTTATATGGAGGATTAGAGACATAATGAGTGTCCAGAATAAGGTCAATCTCAAAATCAATCTCCCTATTGAGGGGAACACTAGGAACGTCATTAGGGAAGACCTCAGGAAATTCATCCACTACAGAGATGGAATCTAAAGAAGGACTCTCTGAGTTAGAATCTTTAAGACAGACCAAATGATAAAGACACCCCTTAGAGATTAATCTACGGTCTCTAAGATATGATATAAACCTTTCCTTAGGCACTAGAGAACCACTTTTCCACTCAATAAATGACTTATTAGGGAATTCAAAGATAACCTATAGGTCCGACAATCTAGAGAAGCATAGCATAAGTGAAACCAGTTTATCCCCATTATGACATTAAAAATCAACCATGTCTAATTCAAATAGATCCACCAAAGTATCTCTCCTACCCACAGATACCACACAACTCCTATACACTCTTCTAGCCACCATAAAGTCACCCACCAGGTAGAAATAGAAAAGGGATCTGAAATATACTCTGGACTAAAACCAAAATGAATAGCCACAAATGGTGTCATATAAGAAAGAGTGGCACCCAAATTCAGTAAATAGTACACATCATGGTAAAAGATTTTCAATATACCAATAACAACATCAAGTGATGCCTCAGACTCCTGATGGGTAGTGAGAGTAGAGAGGCGGTTCTAACCAGCACCAGCGCCATACAAAGAACTTTGATTCTAAAGTTGATAAAAAGACAACAAGAACCTTGTTTGCCCAAGAAGCAACTTACCCAAGAGATAGTTTCTAAGCATATGCCCTTTTTTACCACATTTGAAGCACTAGTCCCTTCCTTCATAACAGAAACCTTGATGCAACCAACCATAAAATCTATAGGAAGGGTAAGATAGAGCTAATTAGGCTCTACTAGCCTGAGATTAGGTACCCTATGCCCTAGAATCACTGCCACCCTAAAAACACCTATCACCAAATGACTTTAGATAGGGAGCACTACTTATCGAGTAAGACCTAGAATTGACCCACTTCCTCTTGGACCACTTTCCATCATCCCTAGCACTCTGTTGTTGACCTCCACCCTCATTAGAAAATCTAAACTTCCTACTCGACCTCTTCCCTATCTTTGCCTGGTTCTTCTTCTCTTCCTCTATCTACTATATGTACACAACCAACCTAGAGATATCCATGTCCTTATTTAACAAGGTAGCCTTACTCTCTAAAATTAAGTCTCAGGATAACCCATAAGCAAACTTTCTAATTCTATCCCTCATGGTAGAAACTAATTTTAGAGCATACTGAGTTAACTGATGAAACTTCAAGGCATACTCCTTGACTGACATCTTGCCTTGCTTTAGGTTAACAAACACTTCTACTTTTAATTCCCTCAGCTCTTGAGGAAAGAAGCAGTTTAGGAAAGCACTAAAAAAATCATCCCAAAGGGTTGACTCATGTAACACCCCAAATCTGGTACCCGAAATGCTATATGGTGCTCATGACCTCGAAAGACCATAAGCTAACCTATGACTAATATTTGTACCTAAAACACTATATAAAATACTTTATAAATGTGGAAATAGTAGGCTGAAACATGCCATAAGGTTCAAAACTAATAAACATCTAATAAAACTATATTTGAATAATGTGGTACGCTAATACCAAACCTGAAATAATGTTTGAAAACATCTAGCTTGAAAACACTATTGTCTGAAAGCTTCTAAACTATCTGAATAAGGAGTTGATAGGATAAGTCCCTAACTAACTCCAACTACTGAAATAAACTAAGTATAAAAAATGATAAAATAATGCTCATGTCCTTAAAGGATAAGGACTCACTGTTGAGTACTGGAATGCTACTGATGCTGTAAAGCTTGTGCGTCTAAACATATGGTATAAAATACCATAGCACAAATACATTAGTACAATTGAATATACTGGTATGCATATGAGGTAGGCTGAATGCAAGGGTTAACATGCATGAACTATATGATGTATGAGCCTACGCTAACACATTTAAAGCTTTTAACTCTAAATAATTACAAAGTCTTGAGCAACTTTAGTTGTTTTTTATTAATTTACTTTGATTTTGTAGTAAAAGTAAAGAAGTGGGGGAACCACAAACAAAGAAAGCAAACAGCATGAAATCGGAAGCAAATATAGAACAAAGGGTGGCTGACGACATCCATGACACGCTGTCAGCCTGGTAATAGTCTGTCAAGAATGTCGTCAACCTTAAACAGAAGATGGAAGTTGCATGAAGTTTGGTAACAAAATTCATGAAACGCCGTCAAGATAATGATAAGGAGTCATTATCGTCGTAAACCTGAGGCAGCAAAAGCTAAACTTGCAGAGAAGATAACGACATTCGTGATAGGCCATCAAACTCCTGATAGGCCGTCATGGGTGCCGTCATCTATTCCAAGGGAAAATCTAAAAATTTAATTTTATTTTCTTATTTTAGTTTTAACTATTTAATGCCTTGTTTGAGGGTTTTCTATTATCGATTGACATATCCCACAAGATAGAAGATACAATTTTTTTTCTCTCTCTCTCTCTAAGACCAATATTTTAGAGCTTTGCCTTGTGATTCAATTCAAAGTATACTTTTGATTTTATTCATCATTGTAAGTTAATCCTTTTAGTTATGAATTCAATTTGTATACTTGTTTTGTGCATCATGAGTGGCTAAACACCTGTAACCTGGATCATGGGATCTAGGGTTAGGTCATCATAAGGGGTTAAATACTCAAGATTTAAGAGGTGTTAGGATTTCTTAGTAATTCTGAGATTATAATTTACATCTATTAGTTGCAAACAGTAGGCGTACCTACTTTGGTTTGCTTGAGAAAGAAATCATAAATAGTAGGAAGTGAATTATCAACACGGACTTGGAAAGGCTTCATTTAATAATCAGCGATATAACAAGGTTGATTAACTTGAGGTAAAATTTAGACAGTGCATAACGATTACCTAAGACTGAGAGGATTAGGAAATTAAATGCTTGAATAGGTCAAGAGACAATTGAGCATATCATCAATAAAGATAGCTTATGATCCTAACCACCATGAGAGTCTTAAGTAAATTTTTGCATCTATGATGTAACTTAAGCCCTAGTGAACATAATTCTAGTTATTTCATAAAATCTTGGTTACAAATATCAAATTCAAAGTGACAATCAATTATCCGCAAAACTTAAACCCCATTTCAGGAAATAGTAAACTACTAGTGAATTAAATCGTACACAACTTGAGTTCACACCTTATTCCCTGTGGGATTCGACCCCAACCTACTTGAGTTTTTTATTGACAACAATCGCTTACACCCATTCAAGAGTGAAATTTGAGTGTTGTCAAAAATAGCGTCATTGACGGGGAATCCGATTGTAAACTAGAAGTTTGTGTGTGCTAATTTGCTGTTAGTTAAGTTTCCTTGATTTATGTTTATTTGTTTTTTGTCTATTGCAGGTTCTTAGTTATTTATGCCAAAAACAAGAAGTTTTGGAGAACCATTATTACCAATTGATCCGAAACCTCAGCTGATTGGGAGAATGGCTGAACAACAGGAGGTGAAAAGACTAGCTTCTTTGGCCAGGGCTCAAGTGAACGTAAAAAATTTGGGTCAACAATTAAGTCACCATAACCCTGATGATGAAGACTTGGGTGATGAGGAATTGCTGAATCCTCAAAACCTAAGAAGATATGGGCAAATTGCCGCACCAGTGCAGCGAAATGTCAATAGAAACTGTCCAGTCCAAGGAAGGTATGGTCAATAGCCTGTTCAATATGAGGCTGATGAAGATGATGTAGAATGGGTGGAGCTGGTGTAACGGGTGCTATCATTCCTCCAACGTTGCACTAGGTGCAAAATTTATCATAACAAGTACCATGATCCAATTCCTGAATCTGAAGAGGTTGTTTGGAGGCCTTCCTGGGGATGACCCTAACCTACATTTGGTAAATTTTGTCACTATTTTTAAATCTTTTATTAACTCAAGAGTGAGCCAGAATGCTATCTGGTTAAGGTTTTTCCCATTGTCTCTATCTGCCTAGAAAGGTTCTTTCCTCCTTATAAGAGGGTACAGCTGAGGAATGAAATTAGTAATTTCAGGCAGCTCCCTACCAAATCATTGCATGAAACTTGGGAGAGATTTAAGAAGAAGCTAGCACAATATCCGAACCACAATATGATGGACTTACACTTGATGAAGACTTTGTACAGAGATTTTAACTCTATGACAGAGCCAATATTAGACAATGTTGTAGGTGGTTCATTCATTGGCCTCTCTTTTTTTGATGCTTCAGACATGCTGAATAGAATGACTAAGCAAAGTCTGGCTTGGCACACCAGGGATTCTGTGGTGGCTAGCCCAACTATTTTTGGTGGTATGACTACGGAGCAGCATAGAAGAGTGAGGAGTGAGACCAGGACATAGCCTACTTAAAGACACAGATGGACTTACTGACCAAGCATTTGCTGTCAGGTAAGAATGAAATGGTTAAGGCTATAGAATCTTAAGGTACTATTGCTACGAGTACTGATATGGAGGCAAACTATGTAAGTAATCAGGGGGGTTTCCAAGGCAATAGAAAAGGGAACCAAGGTCGGAACTTTTATCACAAGCTTGATTATAAAGATAGGAAGCAGGGACATTGGAGAAGCAATAATGATAGGAGTGGTTTATATGTTCCTCCTGGAAGTCGGGATGCTGCAACAACTGGCTCTAGTATGATATCCATGGAGGATATGATGGAAAAGTTGTTGAAGAGAGTGGAAGCTACCAACTTGGGGGTAACTACTATGAAGAGTGCATTCTCTACCCTCATTTAGTTGGTTAGCTCACACTCTGCTTCTTTTAAGCAGTTTGAGTAGAAGATAAGCCAACTTTCTACTACACTGAATCAAAGAAAAAGTGGTACTTTACCTAGTGATATGGTTCAGAATCTAGGGAATGATGGCTCATATATGGCGATTACCACTCGGAGTGGTAAGATATTACTTGGCCCTTCTATGGGCAAATCTGTAGAAGATGAGGTAATTGTTGATGAACCCAAAGAAAGTAATCTAGTAGAGTCTGAGAAGTTGGATAGTTCTACTGATAATTTGGAGAAGGAAAACGAGAAGGAAGAGGAAGTGGTGTTAAAGACTATCCCTAGACCACCACCTCCCTTTCCTCAATGATTGAAGAAAAAGGTTGATGATGTAAAATTTGGCAAGTTCATGGCAATGCTCAAGCAATTTACAATTAATGTTCCTTTGATTGAGGCACTTGAGCAAATTCAAGGCTATGAAAAGTTCATGAAAGACCTCATCACAAAGAAGAGAAAGGTTAGTAGTGAGTAGGTGGACAATCTCCACCTTTGCAGCATGGTTTCCATATGATTCTTAGTGCAAAAGAAGGCTGACCTAGGAGCGTTCACTATTCCGTGCAAAGTTGGGTCTCTAGATGTTGCAAAGGCATTATGTGATTTGGGTGCCAGCATGAATCTGATACCACTGGCTGTATATAAGAAGCCCTGTTTACAAGTTTTGACACCCACAAACATGCAATTGGTAATGGCAGACAGGTCGATAAAATGGCTTATTGGAATTTTAAATGATGTGTCGGTAAAAGTAGCAGACTTTATTCTTCCTGTGGATTTTATGGTACTGGATTGTGATGTAGACTTTGAGGTACCCATTATTTTGGGGCGGCCACTCTTAGCAACAGGAAGAGTAATAGTTGACATGGAGTTGAATTAGATTAAGTTGATGCATGGTAAAAATGAGGCAAAATTCAAAATACATCAACCTATGACCCAACAAAAAGATATGAGTCTCTTCTTAATCATTGACGTCTTCTATGATAATTGAAAAGAGGTATCAACAGGTTGTCTTGGTGAAGTCTGGGTAGTCAAGATAACCCAGTCGTGCCAGCACAGTAAATCAAGCGCTATTGGGAGGCAACCCAAATTTTTTATGTTTAAGAAAGTGTTTTTATTTTTTTACAGGATTTAGTAAGGAGAAGGTGGAAAAATGAGAAGGCCAACTGAAAGGTCATGACGGCATCCATGACAAGCCGTCACAACTATGACGAGTTATCATGATTGTCATCAGCTAGAATAAGCTTGAGGAATTCTCTGCCTAACGGTGATGACGTTCGTGATAGGCTATCACAATCATGACAAGCCATCACAAAACGTCCTCAGCCCAAAGCTGTAAAAGCTAAAATCTGGGCCTAAATTATATCAGATTCGACCCGGTCCAATAGCAAAACCTTTTCAAATTTCTGCTGGTTTTAAGTATTTTTCCTTAGTTTATTTTTTGTCTTAGTTAAAATTAGTTCCCATCCTTTGCAAAACACTCCAAGTAAAACAAGTTATCTTTGTGTGTGGTTTGCACTTCTAAATCATGAAAATCTTCCTATTTTACACCTCTTCCTGTGCGTGACTTTAGTTTAAGAGCTTCATCAGGTATACTCTACTTTAATTGTTATTTTCTTGTGATGTATGATGAATGAATAATAACCCAATGTCCCTAATATTCTTGAACCAAGTTCAACTTGGAAAGTAACTAAAATCGCACCTAGGGTTTGTTGTGCAAGCCCAAGGTTTGAAAAGATAGATCACAATTCGAATTCAAGTGAATCTTGTGCAATAATAAGGACCAATAAACTTAGTTAAGATCAAAAGTAGGTTCTGATAAGTGTTGATGACATCCATGATAAGTTATCACCATCGTGATAGCTTATCAGGAATGTCCTCAAAAGCTGACAAAAATAAATTTATGCAGACCAGGTAATAAAGTAGCAGATCAGCCCCTTCTTGATAGAGTTTAGCTGAGGAGTGTAAGAGTTGATGTCTTGACCACAACCATTAACAGATTCTTACACGGCCCCAAATTCACTGCTCAGGCCACCACACCATCATTCTATGATCAGATAAAGAATTGAGACAAACAACGCTTGTGGTTGACCAACATCATAACTGACGAAGAACCAGTATGGGTGACAAACCCAAATAAGAGAATATGTAAGTCCTCGTTGACTCAGGAGGCAAAATTTTAGTAGGGTATACTGCGTGTCTGGCTAATAGCCACCGAGGGAGACAATATTCTAGGTGATGAATGAGCTATTTTTGTAGAGAGCTTGGTTCAATAGCTTTCCTTGAACTTCAGGGAAATCATTGCAGATGAGATAAAGATCAGGATGAAGAGGAACGGCACTACTTATCCTTTTCCTTGTCTTATTATAGAGTTATATAGATCTGCTAAGGTACCAAAGATTACAGGAGTTGATGAAGACGTTCGTGCCTGGAAAACTCATAACCCCAAATGGTTTGATGAGAGTCAGCCGGGGCTTAGACTTGATAGGGGGCAGAGATAGCAGCAGACCCTTCAGTTTTAGATGCCGGTGCAGCACTCATGTGGAAATGCAGGATTATTTAGCATAGGCAACATCAGTGCCTAAGACTGATGCTAGCCCTTCAGTTCCTACAACAGCAACAAGACCTATATTTTAGCCGATTCATATCTGAAAGGTGGCTAAGCAAGCCAAGTGGTGCGAGGCACATCTATATGCTTTTGCCAAACAGCTTGCTGCTACTGTGGACAAAAGAATCAAGGTTGCACTTGAGCCTTTTATGACATTGCCTGGGCGGGTTGCAGAATTGAAGAACAGATTTGATGCCTAGGCAAAAGAGATGACTGGTGCTGAGCTTGCTACATTCAGGGCAGCATTGGAAAAAGTAAAATCAGATGGTGGGGTTCTACAATAGCACCAAATTATGATGCCAACAGGTCAGGCCTTACCTGAATCTGAAGAAGAAATTCCCATACTTGACCTCACCACAGATTCCCCAAAGAAAAAAAAGAAAAAGGGGGAAAAAAGTGCAAAGATAAGAGAGAAGAGCCAGACAGTGAGAAAGAAAGGAGAGTGAAAAAAAAGTCCAAGAAGAAGGCCAAAAAGAAGGATTTAAAGAAGGAAAGATTGGAGTCCCTGGATGATATGGAGAAATGGGAGGAAGTCATCCGAGCTAGGGCTATAGGTGCTTCATCTAGCTAGGCTCCTACCACTGCGAGGCAAGATGCTCCTAATGGGGAGAAGACAGCAGATGATGCAGTAGAAGGGTAGGAGGCCCAAGATCCATGTGCTTGATTGTCTTTAGGTATACCCTCACCCTTAGTGCATTTTATTTTTGAATTTTAAGTTGAGGGTGTAGGGTAGATTATTGTTATAACATATTTTATAGATAACTAGGAGTAGTACAAGTACTTAAGGGAATTATCTTGTGTTGTGCTATTAAAGTACTTCTCCACTGGTCTAATCTATTGTGTACTGTGTGCATTGCATCCATTATGACCACGGTGTATCTTTTTGGGGCATTAGTATAGCAACCGAATGACCTGTGTAAAACAAATACACGAAATGGATAAGTAGTGATATGCGAAAAACTTATGTGTCATGTGTAAGGTCTTACTCAGTTCCTGTTGTGTGTTGAATCTAGAACTTGCCCTGCTGGTCTTGCCATGGTCATAGGATAGGCATTAGGAGAGGATCATAGGCCATTTTTGTATTTTAGCTAATTTTAGCCTAAATGACCTTCCCAATATGAACAATATCCCTTGATCCCTTCTTGAGCCTAAATGGCCTAATTTTTTCTTTAATACCTCTCACCTTCCCGTTTACATCATAATGAACCTGTCTTGGCCCTAGTCCTCCTTGGACACTGTGCACCTTGACTTAGGAAAATAGCCTAAGTTGAGGGTGGCTATTATAGGGGTGCATAATGAAAAATGCATATGAAGAGAGGTAGAATAAGAAAGATGAATAGAAAAAAAAGTTGTGCACGGTGAAAAGAAATAAGAAAAGATAAAACTATGTGAAAGGTGATAAAAAGATAATCTGATAATTGAAAAGGCCGCATCCATCTTCAGCATGGATGATCAATAAAAGAGAGAAGAAAAGAAGGTTAATAGTTGAAACCCTGAGAGTTAAAGTACTGTCAAGGAGGCATAATCACTCTAAAATATCCATGAATATCATACCAGCCCCTAGCCTACGTTACAAGCTTAAGAAAATCCCTATAGTGATCCTAACTTAACTGTCTGAAGACTTGGGTGCTGACTATAAGGAAAAGCCTATGGCATTTGATGCACAATTTTAGAATTTCGTTCTGAGAGTGAGTCTTGTGTTTATCCCTGTGTTTATGTATGTAAATTATTATATGAGTGAAAAAGGGATTTCTTTTTGTGAGGGCACACTAGGTATATTGTTAATCACTGCCTTGTTAGGATAGTGTGATTATGGCATGTGTTGTGTTGTTATTTATGAAAATTTTGCCATATCTTCATACTTGTGAGTTGCATGAGTGTTTTCAATAATAGACGCAGTTGCTTTTAATTTAACTGACCTTGGAGATGGTGAATTTATTCTGAACTGATATGAGTAGTTAGCTGCCAAATTGTACTTTGTATACTCTTGGTTATATTCTGGCTGCTTGAGGACAAGCAATTGTTTAAGTTGAAGGTATTGATGTGTGAGCCCATGCTAACACATTTAAAGCTTCTAACTCTAAATAATTGCAAAGTCTTGAGCAACTTTAGTTGTTTTTGATTAGTTTACTTTGATTTTGTAATAAAAGTAGAGAAGAAGGGAAACCACAAATAAAAGAAGCAAAGGGCATGAAATCAGAAGAAATAAAGAACAAAGGGTGGCTGACGACATCCATAACATGCTGTCAGCCTGGTGATAGGCTGTCAAGGATGCTGTCAACCTTAAACAGAAGATGGAAATTACAAGAAGTTTTGTGATGACATTCATAACACGCCATCAAGATGATGATAGGTGTCATCATCGTCGTCAACCTTAGGCAGCAGAAGCTAAACTTGTAGAGAAGTTGACGACGCCCGTGATAGGCCGTCCAACTCCTGATAGGTCATCACGGTTGCCGTCATCTATTTCGAGGGAAAATCTAAAACCTTAATTTTATTTCCTTATTTTAGGTTTAACTATTTAAAGCCTTGTTTGAGGGTTTTCTATTATCGATTGACATATCCAACAAGATAGAAGATATGATTTTTATCTCTCTCTACGACCAATATTTTGGAGCTTTGCCTTGTGATTCAATTCAAAGTATACTTGTGATTTTCTTCATCATTGTAAGTTAATCCTTTCAGTTATGAATTCAATTTGCATACTTGTTTCTTGCATCATGAGTGGCTAAACACCTGTAACATGGATCATGGGATCTAGGGTTAGGTCATAATAAAGTGTTAAATATGCAAGATTTAATACGTGTTAGGATTTCTTGGTAATTCTGAGATTATAATTTACGTCTATTGGTTGTAAATAGTAGATGTACCTACTTTGATTTGCTTGAGAAAGAAATCATAAACAGTAGGAAGTGAATTATCAATAGGGACTCGAAAAGGTTTCGTTTAATAATTAGCATTGTAATAAGGTTGATTAACCTGAGGTAAAATCTAGACAGTGCATAGCGATTCCCTAAGTCCGAGAGGATTAGGAAATTATACACTTGAATAGGTCGACAGAAATTTGAGCTTATGATTGATAAATATAGCTTGTGATCCTATCCACCATGAGAGTCTTGAGTAAATTTTAGCATTCGTCATGTACCGTGAGCCCTAGTGAACTTAATCCTGGTTATTTCATAAAATCTTGGGTACAAACATCAAATTCAAAGTGACAATCAATTATCTGCAAAACTTAAACCCCATTTCAGGAAACAGTAAACTACCAGTGAATTAAATTGTATACAACTTGAGTTCACACCTTATCTATCCCCTATGGGATTTGACCCCAACCTAGTTGGGTTTTATATTGACAACGATCGCTTACACCCATTCAAAAGTATAATTTGAGCGTTATCACTATACTATCTAACTGGATAACATGAACGTGAGAATGCATGCAAGGATACGTAATACTGTAACTGAGTTCGTGATAACATGATTACTGAGTCTGAGTACTGATAATATGAGATACTGATAACTATATAACTAAAATAACTGATACTAAGAGACTTTATCTGACAGTCTAGGTTCTGATGGAACTAGCTGAGTTCCGTACTACTCTGAGTTGACTGTATTTGACAGTCCTGAATTCTGTAACTGAAACTGTTAGAAGTAGTATCTAACCAACATACCTGAAAATACGCCATAATATCTGAGCTTGGGTCCAATCTAAACCCTGATTGGAAGGGTGTCAATACTCGCCACTGGTAAGGATAAGCTGTAGGTGACCCTCATCAGACAGTGTCCCCAAAAAATAATGGTGGGACCCTCATTTGACAGTGTTTATCCACCTCATCAACCCTTATCTGACAGTGTTGATGTCTCAACCTATGCTGGCTACATAGTTCTGGAATTCATATAACTTCTAAGAATTACACCCTTATCTGACAGTATGTGTTCCCATCCTTGGGTTCACTCGATGCTAATTCCTACTCCCATCTGAAGAGATACTGGACATGATTAACTGAACTAGACTACACTGAATTCATGGAGTTTCATTAACTGGCGGAATACTCTTGAGATTACTAAATTACTAAGCTTTCCTGAGTCACATGACTGACTGATTTCTAAGGATCATGACTTGACTGAGGATATCGTGAAAACATGTCACTGACTCTAGGCACATAACTATATTTTTTTAGTACAAGTACCCCCAGGACTCAATGGAAAGAATCTGACAAAGCATGACTTTCTGGAATACGTGACCAACATCGACAATTCATAATACAATAAGTTGGGGATCTCATGAAGTACAAGTTCTAAAGTACCATAATGGCCATACATATATCCATAATTCATTGACTAAGACATTTCATCAAACACTTGACATGCATGAACTTGTACTTGAATGGGGATTTCATATTCTTATACTAGTATGGCACTTTACCTTCACATAGGCATTTAATAAAACACATGGGGAGTATGCTTTAGTTATACAATCATCAACACAACTAATAATCATGGATACATCAATCAACTTTTAAATTGAAGGGGGGTTATCATGATTATTATGCAAATCTTCATATACTAGGGTCAAGCATTGGAATATGTAATTTAAAACATGAACCAAAACCCCACAACATCATGAACATGAATTTCAATTCTATTTAAATCATGAACATTCATAAATACACAAATCTTATATTTTGAAAAGAGATTCTTGAGCTTCATGGGTGAAAGGGACCCATGAATCAACGCATGACATACCTTAGAATATAACTTTGTAAAGATCCTTGGAGAGATTTTTCATCCTTGTCCTTGAATTTTGAAGATTTGGGTTTCTTGGCTTTGAGAGAGTATAAAGAAATTGGGGAAAAATAAAGAGAATAATGATATCCTTAGATCATGTAGGGTTAAATTTTGTGTTTAAGGCTGAACTAAAATCATAGGAAACGACCAATTTAACCCTAGATGCACCTTTAAAATTTTGTAAAAATTTCCTGAGCTAAACCCCTAGCGCGATGCGGTGCTATCGCGGAGCTTTACTAGTATTTGACAAATGAGATTTGGGATCCCACCGTGATGCGTTGAAATTGCGGAGTATCACTAGAAATTGACAAATGTCATTTTAGCTTATGGCACGATGTGCTACTGACTGAAATTATGGTGTTTTACGACTGAAATATTAAATCGCCAAGACTTCTTACTCGGTTGTTGGATTTAGGCCAATTTGGTATCGATGGAAAGCTAATTCAATTTCCCACATGATAAAAGGTGAAAATCTTGAAAATACCACATGTACAAAAGTGGATTCATCTTTAAAACAAATCTTTGATAATTTTGGGATGAATTTAAGCTAGGTAGAAGTACGGGGTATTACAAATCAGCATCTTCACCCCTTGACTGGTCCCATTCCTTATACCACTGTTACACCAAAACTTTTAATTGGTAGGTAGTGAACTACACATCCTCTACATTAGTGCCATGCATCACACAGAAGATCTTCTCTATCTCAATAAGGAAATTTTGAGGATCCTCCTCAACCTCAACACCAGTAAAGGTTGGAGGACTCAAACTCATAAACTATCCAACCCTTGTGGCTTCAGAAGAGGAAGTAATAGAAGCACCACACTCAGACTGAGAAGCTACCAACTGAGCCAACATATGAATAGACTAACGAAACTCAGCATTCATCACCTTATCCTGAGGATCTCGAGAAGGACAAGAGGGGATCGGTGGAATACCAAGAAGGAAAATAGCAACTGAACCTAGATCGGGTCTGTACCTCATAAGCAGGGATGTCCCATCAACATTGTCCTCGAGCTGGATAAAGGAGTTCCCATGAGCTTCAGATCATTTAGGACGCATGATCTGAAAGGCAAACAAATGAGAATTAAAGAAGATTTTAGGACCTTAGATTTTACTGCCCGAAAATAGAACACAAGAAAGAGAAACATTCCTAAATACCTTGTTGCCTCTCCCATATGAGTGTGGCACACTACATATCACTAAAATATACTCTACTCAACATGACTTTATAGACACCTAATTGACCATAAACCTAGCGCTCAGATACCATCTTGTCATGACCTAAACCTGGGTCTGGCCGTGACAAATATCTCAAGTCCAACAAGAATTAGAGACCAACCCCAATTACCAATCATCCAACTACCATATACATCCCATATCGGATGAATTCTGAACATATAAAAAGATAAGAGAATATCAAATTAAAAACATTATACTAAGTTTTTAAAAAAAGCAACCATCCATAACCAAATAACCAATGAATACCAATGCTGATAAAAATACCAATACCGATATTGATACCAACACCGCCTATGCCTATAGTAGTCTGACAAAGCCTTTAATCAAAACCAAAGAATATCCAGTTGATACATGCCCTCGACCATAGCCAAACCAAAACCAAAAGGATTAATAAATACATAAGAAATCCATAGCATGAAATGGGATCTTCCGAGGTATGGAAGCTCACTACTTCAGTATGACTTAAAAGTTATCCCTAAATTACCACATCACTGAGCAGGAGGAGTAGAAGTGTAGATGGATCCTGCATTATGTGAGGATACCGCATCCAAAGTTGGTTAGCGGTTTGAAGCTAGAATGCAACTCAAGGGTGAAGATAAAGTAATTTCATTAATGCAAAACCAATCAGACAAATGTATATAACCATAAACAAATACATATATACATATATACCATACCGGGATAACGAATAAGGTTTAACATGCATTTCAAAAGATTAACCTGGGCTATGTATCTTTACCATATAAAATCCACCCACGGGCTATATGGGTCCAGAGTTACTCCCTGAATGAGCCCCAGTGCATTTAGCAGCACAAACCGGAGATATCATAAATGGTCGAGGATTCCCTTGTACCCTTCTCCTTCCATGATACATGTACATGTATAGACCTAGGGGATTTCCTTATACCCCACAAGCACACAGTCATTAAGATCAACCCTTATGTCAACAAACATGAGTTTCCAGTGTCCTTCCATCGGACTCATACCTTTACGGCTAGCTATTACAAACCTCAATATTGCCCAATTAAAATATTAAACACATAACCAAACCACTAATTTGAGGAGTCAGTTAATAATGCATTATTAAGTGGTATCATCATACCAACTGTAGTTTGCAATCTAAGTTATTAGCCAAGACTTAGAGGATTCCGGTGTACCCCATAGACTCCATTATTAAAATAACTTGGGGATTCCCATGTAATCTGCCAAGTTTTCATAAATTATTCACTTAGGGGATTCCGTTGTACCTTACAAGGATTTTAAAGCTATCCTTAACTATTTGATCATTTATACCATGCATTAGTTTCAAGATACAAGCCAATCCAAGTAATAATTCATAAACCAAAATCAATTATGTTATAGGGTTGAGTTTATTACCAATTTCCATACCAAAATAACCAATTTGGGGATATGCCAGTATACATATCTTCCATCCACCATTCCCATGCACCCTAATGCATTTACCAACCATCAATTTGAACACAATAGTCCATAAATATCATAAAAGAAGCATTTAAACAATTTATATTAAAAATACTCAACCCCTAGTTTAAAATACAAAATCAATAGTTCATGAATAACATTTTAAATCACATGATTTTACAAAATCTACAATAAGGAAAGATTAATGATGTGTGAGCTAATGCTAACACATTTGAGGCTTTTAACTAAGAATAATTGTGAAGTCTTAAGCAACTTTTGTCATTTTTGATTGGTTTATGTTTGATTTTGCAGTTTGAGATGATATGATGGTGAACCAATAAGAATGGGAGCAAAGAAGTTGAAATCTGAAGACAAGTGTGGCTGATGACATTTGTGATAAGTCGTCAACCCTGTGATAAGTTATCAAGTTCATCATCTGCAGTAAATAAAGAATCGGTCTAAGTTAAAAGATGTGATGATATTTTATACTAAATTGTCAAGGGTCTAATAAGCTGTCAAGAATGTCGTCAGCCTAAGGCAGCACAGGAGAACTGAAGTAGAGCTTTAACGATATTTTGTGATAGGTCGTCATGAAGCTGATAAGTTGTCAAGTTTGTCGTCAGCCTTAAACAGAATGAGGCAAAACTGAAGAAGGAACTGATGACATTTATGATAAGTCGTCAGCCTCCTGATAGGTTATCACAAATGTCATCACCTAATTCGAAAGATTTCTGAATGGTAAACTATTTAAAACTTTGTTTTAGGGTTTTCTGAGGAGATCCGCACATTGAGTTTAGACAATATTGATGTTTTTCTCTCTCTAATTTCTTGACTTGAAAAAGCAAATACTTTGAAGAGATTATTATCATTATTCTAGGATTTTCCTTTGTGATATAATCTGTGATTCACTAGTTATTATTCTTTTTATGGTAAGTTTAACCTTTCGAGGATGAATATAACTTGTTGTTTTGATTTTAGCATTACGAGTGGCTAAATTCCTTTAACCTGAATTATGGGATCTAGGGTTAGGTCTTGATAAGGTGCTAAGTGTTCAAGATTCAAAAGGTGGTAGGATTTCTTGATAATTCTGAGGTTTTAATTAAGGTCTGTTGGTTGTAAATAATAGATAACACCTGCTTTGGTTTACTTGAGAAAGAAATCAAATATAGTTGGAAGTGAATTATCAATAGGGACTTGGAACTACTCCATTTAATAATCAGCATTGTAACAAGGTTGGTTAACCTGAGGTAAAATCTCAGCAGTGAATATAAATTCCTTCAGTCCAAGAGGATTAGGTAATTAAATGCTTAAGTAGGTTGAGAGACATTTAAGCATAACGTCGATAAAGATAACTTGTCTTCCTACCTACCATGAGAATCTTGAACCACCGTTAGCACCTGTCAAGTACCTGAAGCCCTAGTGAATATAATTTTGGTTTTTCAGAAACTCTTGATTACGAACAGTGATTAAAGCAACCGACAATTACTTGTTAAACTGAAAAACCCCCATTTCTGGGAACATCCAACTATCAGTTGATTGATTTGCAAATGACTTACATTCATACCATATTCCCTGTAGAATTCTACCCCAACCTAGTTGGGTTTTATATTGACAGCGATCGCTTACATTCTCATTGAGAGGTGTAATTTTAGAGTTATCAAGTAACATGCCTTAAACACCAAGAAGTACGGAGAAAAATCACCATTGGAAGCCCCAATTGATTATCTTAATGAAAACCCTAAGTGTTATTAACCTTGAGGATTTGGGAGTGTTCTGAGAGGTTATTCGATGTGTTTATGATAGATTATAATGCCCTAAAAAAGTTATGTCATGGGATTTAAGATGGGCAAGAGGAGAAATGTCCAGAATAACGTTAACTTAAAAGAGGGAAAACACATGCCTTTGGTTATGAGTCAACCCCTTGACTAATACCCATACATTAAGACTCATGACCAAGAGTTATAACAAAGACAATAACTAGGACCCTCATACACTGCTCACCTTGCAACTCCATCAACCCAGTCATAATGAGATCTACGAATCGTAAGGTCTAGTCGTGAGCAACACAGAACCCAAATGAATTAAACACTAGACATTTTATGATTTGAGCCTACGACTCGTAACATATCTTCACGGCTCATAGTGAGCCACACTCACTCAGAGTAGAACTTTACCACTAAGTTTATGATTTGGTTACGACAAGGGTACCACAACCCATAATCACATCTCATGACTCATCACCATGAGTCATGACTAAGGTAGTGAGCCCAAAGCTCAAGAATTTTCAAGGGTCAAAAATTCAAGGAATTACAAAGACTCAAGACTAAAGCTGCCAAAGTCAAAGGATATATGTTTTAAAAGAAAAAAAAAGGAAAAGACGACTTTAAAGAAGAAAGAACAAAAGAAACCCATAAGAAATAACTCCAATAGAGGTGAAGAATAATAAAATAAAAGAAAATATTTTTATTGAAAAGATGGAGAAAAAATCTAGCGCAAAATTCAAAAGAAGTCGAAGTAAATTAAAAACTAGGGGCAAGGAAGCACAAAAAAAAAAGAACAAGAGTTAAAGTGCAACAAATATCAAAAACACAAATACATTGAAACACTCATTGAGGAATTAGTTACTGTCATCCCAAATTTCATGAAATTCAATAAAAAGTCCTATAAGTTCCTACCTTCAATTCCATATTATAAACCGATAACAAGTCCTACAAGATCCTATTCCAAGTGTTCTCATATTAATGGATACTTACATGAAATTCAAGCCTATGGTATCACATATACATGCATTGAATTTCTTTCTGAGTGTGAGTGTATTTCTCTAGACATCCATAAATTCAAAAAGTAAATTACTCAAACATGTGTGAAATGAGACTTTTATTCTATAAAGGATGCTTAAAACATGAGGATAGGTATAGTTCAAAACCTTTGTTTGAAGCAAAATAAAAAAATCTTATTGATACTTGGGTGTGTTTGAGGTACCACTTGAAACTACAAAAATTATGTTGAAGTCGATCTTGACTAGCTGAGAAGGAGATGGGGGAATTTTTATACACACTACTAATTATTGGTACCAACTGAATTCAAAACACAATCGTACATTCATCATCTTTCGGCACTTCTTACCAATAAAGTATAAAATCATTTTCTTTCTTTTTTCAAGATTCCCACTTTTACATACAAACATTTTTACTTTCATTCAAGATACCCACCTCTAAATAGAGGTAGTTGACTTTTGTTTTTAAGCTCTCGCCTTCATACACAAATAGTTTTACTTTTCTGTTAGGTGTTCTCCTTTTAATTGCGGTATTATACATTTCTATAGAACCACCAGTCAAGAGGCTATTACCATTCAAATAAATCTCCAGTAAAGAGCTCTTTGTTTTTAATGGCCCCACTAATCAAGTAGATATTACCTTTCAAATAGCTCTGTCGGTCAAGAGACTATTACCTTTTTATTGTTCTACCAATATAGAGGTTATTACATTTCAATAGCCTTGCCAGTCAAGAGGCTATTACCATTCAAATAGCTCCACCAATTAAGAGATCTTAGATTTCAGTAACACTGCCAATCAAGAGGCTATTACCATTCAAATGGCTCTACCCATTGAAATCTCTCACATTTCTATAGCCCTACCTATCGAGAGGCTATTACCTTTTAATATCTCATTTAGTTGAGAGATCATAGATTTCAATAGCCCTACTAGTAAAGAGGCTATTACCTTTCAATTGCTCTGCTAGTTGGGAGCTCTTAGATTCTAATAGATATGCCAGTTGAAAGTCTATTACCTTTCAATTTCTTCGCCAATCTAGAGCTCTTTTATTTCAATAACGCCACCAGTCGAGAGGATATTACCATTCAATTGCTCTGTTAGTTGAGATATCTTTGATTTTAACAGCCACGATAATCAAGAGGCTATTATATTTTAATTACCTTACTAGTTGAGGGTCTTACTCTTCATAAACAAGTGTTCCTGACCATCAACATCAATCTTTATAGAAAATTATAGATGTCATGCATAAAATCCCTAAAGATAGTCGGAAGGCTATTATCTTTCAATTGTTCTGCTAGTTGAGAGCTCTCAAATTCTAATACCCCCGCCAGTTGAAAGGCTATTACCTTTTAATTATTCTGCCAATCAAGAGCTCTTTGATCTCAATAGCCCCACTAGTTGAGAGGATATTACCTTTAAATTGCTTCGCTATTTGAGAGATCTTTGATTTTAACAGCCTTACTAGTCAAGAGTCTATTAGATTTCGATCACCGTACTAGTTGATGGCCTTAGTCTTCATAGACAAGTGCGCCTGACCATCAACATAAATCTCTATAGATAATTAGAGATGTCATGCCTAAAATACCTGAAGATAGTTAGAGAATTTACAACAATCAAAATAGTCATCATAGACAATCAAAGACATGATACATCACATAGTCTCTATAGATAATCTGCAACGTCATTTATCATCAATTCTCCAAAGATAATTGGAGATGTCATCCAGTTCCCAAAGACATCCGGATGACTTTACCATAATCAACATCAGTCTTCGTAGACAATTGGAGATGTTATGCATCAAGTCTTCATAGAAAATTAAAGACATTATTCATCATATATTCTCTGTAGACAATCAGAGGTGATATCTATCATCAGGTCTTTGTATACAATAGGAGATGTCATGCATTAAACCTATGAAGATAACGAAAGGACTTTACCATAATCAACATCGATCTCCATATATAATTGGAGATGTCCTATATTAAGTCTTTGTAGATAATCGAAGGCATCATCCATCGCATAGTCTCTGTAGAAAATCGGAGGCGTCATTATTATTAGTTCTTCATAGATAATCAGAGAATTGTACCACAATTTACATCGTCTCTGTAGACAATTGGAGATATCATACATTAAGTTCACAAAGACAATCGAATGATTTTACAACAACCAATACAGTCTCCATAGAAAATTGAATACAACGATCAACATCAATCTTTGTAGACAATCAAAGATAAAAATCAACATTAGTCTTCATTAAAAACTGAAGATGTCATGCATCAAGTCTCCATAGATAATTAGAGACATCATTCATCCTCAAGTCCTCATAAATAATTTGAGACGTTAGTCATCCTCAAGTCTCTGTAGACAATCAAAGGCATCATATATCTTTTAATTGGAAATACAATCCACAACAATAAGACATTTTTCAAATTTCTTTCAAAGAGTCCAATGTTGTCCATAAATAATACACTATGGCCAATTTTGAGAATCGACTCAAAATTTCTCCTATTACATCATTTCAAACTATATGGACCAGATTATCATGACACTCGTGATATGTTGGAAGATCTAAGCGGAGTTCAGTCATTACAGTCCCATAATTTTTTTCTCCTCATTAAGTACACAATTTTGCATCTCCAGCATCTTACAGCTTGATATTGGGGCAATTTCGAAATGAGCATTGATAATATGTGAACACTTCTATTCTCAAATACTCCTTCTCTCAATAATCATCTCACTTGGTCATCCACTCTTTATAATGGGGCAAGAGGCAATTTACCTATTCTTTTGAACTATACCCGACCTGATTCTCATGCAACTTAAGGTATGTAGGCAACTCTAAGTTAGAATTCAGACAAATTTTTTATCAAAAATAATTTTTTTCTAGATAAATTTGCTACACGTCAGCATTTTCTCTTGAAGACTTCTACATCATCTTCAAACAAAAACCGGCAATGGTTGACACCAAATTTTGGCTCTCCGTACTAAAATTAATGCCTTCAGGCTTTCTAATTGTTAAAGAACACGAAATATGATTTCACATATTTTCTTATAATTGTGAACAAATTATTGATAATCGCTCTTACTTTTGGATTTTATCAATTTATTGTCATGTTTTTTACTTTTCATAATTTAGTGATAATTCTCCTTATATTAGGATTTTTTATCAATTTATTATCATTTTTAATATTTTCACAACCATCTGCACACGTACAGAATACGACATCACATTTTTTAGAATTTACAATGCATCATATTTTCAAGTTAATTATATTTTTTATTTTTTATAGTTTTTTTAATATTTACATATTGATACCTGCATTTGTACATTATTTAATACAGTCCGCAAATGATAAGTCAAAAATATTATATGAATACACAGGGTAATAGTTCAATATCTTGTCATATATGTCAAGACTACACAATGCCACTATCCTTTGAATAATAATTTTACATGTTGATTAGAAGATGAAACATCTTTTGGTTAATAATCTAAGGACTAAAAGATGTTCAAAAAAAAAGGGGGACATTATTTTATCTTTTAGTTAATAGAGGGTGTCATTCTTTTATTATAAATAGTAGGGGTTTAATCGTTCTTTGATATAAAAAATATAATACACAATATACACACACATTAACGCATATATACACACATGAAGCTTTCAAATTTTTCTTCTCCCTTCTTTTCTTCACTGCCACAGCCCCACTACCATTGTACCTACTCTGGCGAAGCTCCTCCATAGTACAGCAACACCACAAATTTCCCTATCTTTATCATCTCTTATCTATCACTACTTTGCCTAAGGTAATGATTGATGAATTCAACATATCAACCACTACGCCTCCCCTCTTTCTTTACCCTTTGTCTTTTCTATATCCCTCCTCCATTTCATCATTGCCTCACTAAAGGTAGTTACAGATGAGTTATCCATCACTACACCATCAATGAAATGACCAACCTCTATTTTTATCCCACTTATCTCTCTCTTTCTCTCCATCTTATTGCCGTTATTGGGGTTAACTACTCTACGACCGGTAAACACCGCATCACCACCAAAACTATGATCTCCCTCTTATTTTTCCTTTCTCTCCCATTCTTTGATTATTTCTAACTCTCCGAAGTTGATGACCAATGCGCTCCAACCAAACACCACCTCCACTGAACTCTTCCCCTTTCTCTTTTTACTACTTTTTCGGCGGCAGGTGATAACAGGCAAAGCTTTTGACCGTTGCCACTACCATTATGGACTTTCTATTTTCCCATTTCCTTCTATGTTTTGCTATTGTCTCAATAATAGTGACCAGATTTGGTTAGACTTTTCATGGTTCATGTGTTTCTCTAATAACACCATGGAAGTAACTCTTAGAAGGCCCATTTTTCTCTATTTTGACCCTCATCATTGATTACAAATCTGATCGGAAAATACTATCACCAATGTGCTAGGTATGCTATTATGTTTATATATATGTTGTATCTATATGCTTCTATCTTAGTTGTCGTTGTTTTGATTATCAATGGATTATTTTTGGAAAATTTTCTAGTGACCCACACACTACTTCATTCTTTTAATAATCATTACTGATTATTGTTGTTTTGCTGCAATTTGTTGCCTTGTCATGAATTTATGATTTTGGAAAGACTTTTGTTAGTCTATTCCCTATTGCATTATCTTCTTGTTAGACTCGCTAATTTTATGGTTCATTTTTATCATATGGTTTGTTGCATTGGAGTCCCTTTTTGGGATTGATCTTATCCCTTTTAATTCTTTAGCATTTCGTTAAACTAATAACGAATAAAAATATACTACACCATGACCAATGATAATATCTCTCCATCAAATTTTTGAGGTCACCCCATAACAAAAAGATGGATTTTATTTTTTCAAGTTTACTTATTTTATATTAAGTATCAACACATGGTCAATGAAGAAATTCTCATAGGTTTTCCAGGCTTCCCCAAATAAAAACGTACATTACGTATATAAATACGTAGTAAAAAAATTAATAAATTTGGGCGATGATAAAATTTTTATGATATCATAAAAATATAAAGGGTTTTACGATTCATATCATGGAAAGGTGATTTAGGATAATCGATAAATCGAGCAACTACTTCGTAGCCATAGAGTATCTAAAACTTAATCTGAGCCCACTTTATAAAAAAAACAATTTTTTATATTCATCTACATATACGTACACAAGATTTTTATTTATTTTAATAATTATATATTCAATATTAATATTTTCTATCAAGTGTGCATACATATTCTCGGTAACATACTCTGAAGTGGTATTTGAAAGGGAGTTTCAAGCTCTATGTTTGTATTTTATTTCTAATTCATATAATTGTACATAAATATAAAATACAATGAAAACCTTACATTTGGGGTGACGGGCTGGAACATACTTTGCTCAATATTCATTTGCATCATAAATATTGTGTAGTCTTTTTTTCTCTCTGTGATTTTGGTCAAGTAAAAAGTATTATTTGTAATATACTTTTTCTTTTTATAGTACATTAAAATACTTTTCGTTTCATACGTTATAAAGTACTTTTCTTTTCCATACATATTTTATATATTTTTTATACATATCTTTACAGATTTTTATATATATTTTTTTAAAATAGATTTTATTTATATACCTAATATACATATATCTTTTGCATTATTCACATTTTCAAAAATATGTTTTCCTCCTTCCTCTTTGATAAATTTAGTCTAGTTAGGTACCACATTTTGTGGATTCAGAAGGGTGTCTAATCCCTTCCCTTTAAAATAATTTGAACCCTTACCTAGAATTTGTATCAGTTTTCACAGACCGAAATATAACTCACACATATTAATAATCAAATAGGTTTCCTTATTTTCCTTAAAATTAGGTGGTGACTCTATATAAAATTTAATTTTTTAAAGCCCATAATAGGTCATGTTTTTTTTAACCTTGGCAAAACCAAGGCAGGACACCTGCTGGTGTAATTAAATCAATAATGACTGAATAGGAAGCATAGAACTCGCAAACCACCTCCGATCTATAGTATCTGAATGGATCACCCATCCATCTGAATCAATATTTATCAAAGGTAGCCTTAATGTCTGGAATCCCTACCAATGTTGCAATCATGATGTGAGGCTCCTTAGCTATACTGTATTTAAGCTTTCCCTGATTGATCATCTCAATATCTCAATCATATAGGTCCTACATGTCAGCCATATACCACCTATCAATCACTGGAGTTACTGGCATAATGGAGGTATCTGTGGATAGGGCTGATGCAGTGGCATCCTTATCACCCTCTGATGATCTATTCCCTTATCAGATTAGGAATCATCTGTTGCTCTATCACCACTACCTGACTTAAACTTTTCCCCCTCCTCAGATAAGTGAACGATCTTCTCCTTCTCTTTATTTTAACCAGAACTAAATACATCCTCTTTCTTATCCAAATAAAAAGGGTTAGTAGAGTATGGTGGTGACCTCCGTACATTCTTCATTCGAGGCTTAGTTTGAGCAATAGGATTTGGTGGGGCCTGAGGCCTAAGATGAGATGTTGGTGCCTACTGATGGGCTGGATGAGATGTCGGTTGTATGGTAGCCTTGGCTACTGCATCTATCTAAGTCTATCATCATGTCTGGAAAGGTGCTCATGGTTCACTATCTACTGGGTACGCCTCCACGTATCCACTTCGCTTATAAGACTTATCTCTCAATTAGACTGTACGCCCTTCTTCGGTGTTCCTATTGGTGACATGGTTCGTATATGGAGAATCATCAGTAATCAAATCACATAAATTGAAAAATATTTGGAACTAACAGGTCCCTTCTGTAAGTCCAATTCACTACTCATGGATTGAGTTCACGATCCATGGACTTGATTCATGAACTGAGAAATTGGTCCATGAGTTCATTCCATAATTCGTAGACTCAAGTCACGGGTTGTGGGTTGCACTTGTCAGTTCAAACCTAATGATTTAATGACTTGACACAGAATTTCAATTCCAAATAGCATGATTTTTTCTTTATCCGGTTCAATTTTGATTAAGAAGCACTCTTGTCCAATGTAGTTCACAGTGGTTCAATTATCATGGGTCAAGAAATCATGACTATTAAGTTTCTTTAGGTGATGGATCATGATAAATTTCATAATCTAAAACTTTAAGTAATTTACATGGCCTTTTGTGTTTGCTTTAGATGCTGATCAAAGCAAAAAGGAAAACAATTTAAGGTTCAGAGTATTAGAACTTTTCATGAACAATAATAGTGGAATAAGGGAGTTGAATTGACTTAGGGATAAAGAAATGTGATTAGATGTATTTAAATTTGATTAGGAGTTATTTCCTTTGATATTTGGATCAGTTTTTAGGGTTAAAAGGTGAGGGTATTTCCTATGATATTTGGATCATTTTTTAGGGTTAAAAGGCGAGGGAAATGGGAGACTGGGTCGGGTCACATGGGCCTAACAAATTAATATAAAGTTTCAAATTTGGACTGCCTAGGCCCAGTGATGACCCACGAGTCATAACTCTAACTCATTACTCGTACACTGAGGTCGTAGATCAGGATCTGCAACCTAAGTTGAACCTCTGATTCCTACAATATAACCCATGAGGTGTGGGTTTGACTCATTGATAATGCTCAACTTACACATCAATTTAAGTGCAAGGCGGTCATCGTTAATATATTTACCCATGGAGTTGGGGTTAAATCCACGAGGAATAATGTGAGTGGTGATCAAATCAATTCGAAATGATAGATACATGATAATTCAAACAAATGGTAAAAAAGGATAAAATGGGGGATAGGTTCCTACACTAATGTTTTCTTTTGGGATTTTCTAGTATAAATTCAGGGATACGGATAATTAGAGTATTAACAATTATGTACGAATCTCGAGATTATGCATTACTAAGGGAGCTACATGTGGGAGTTAGAAATCAACATCAATTTAGGAAATCAAATATAGGTAGACATGGTTATAGATTTTGATGCTAGTCTTTTGACAAAACACCAAACTTTCACCCATTGATCTTTTCGGATACCTAATAGGTGTGTTGAACAATTGGTAACCATAACCTCAATCTAGGAATCCCTATTTCTAGGATGATACCCATGGAATAGTCAACCTCATATTTACCCTTATGTCTAAGATAGGGAAAACTTAAAAAACTACACACATAATTGTTTATCATTACTTTGGTCTCCTTATCCCTCTTTCGGGGATGATTGGATTCCTACACTTCACCCAAAACCCTTCTTTCAAAGATAGCTTTGAACTTTCTAGAGCTTGGAGCTTTCACTCATAAAACCCATGTGGGTATTTGGGGCTTTCACCATCAAATCCCAACCAATATAGCATAGCAACGATATAACCCATAAACATGAACTACCAAATAGATAGACCACACACACTTAAAACCCTATTCACTCATAATCCCAAGAGGGATATTTAGCTACACATAAGATAAATAAGCATAGATATACCCATAATCTCCATTGAAATGACTTGTTGAAGATCTAAGCGACTTTTACTTCAAACTTGGCTCTCCCACAATATCAACAATGGAAGTGAGCAAATCTTCCACTTAGAAAGTTTCCAATGTATTCTTCACCAAAAATTTATACAATATTCTCTTCTCCAAAACATGAAGGCTATGAAGTCTAAAGCTAAACCTAAAAATTAGGGAAGTGGATAATAATTCCAAGGCTAGGGTTTGAGTCTTTTTGTCAAATTTTGGGATCAGCTCATGTAATTACAGATTTTCCCTTGGGCTGATTTCCTCCGCTAAGGCGCTATCGTGAAAGTCTGGCTGTGATTGCGGATACGCGACCTCTATTGGAAGACTTTTTCTTAACCACCATGATCGCGGTCAATAGATCGCGACCCGGTACCTGAGGTTCTTTTGCCCCAAATCTTCAGTTGCACCTTTCTTTATCCCTTTTGATCATTTTAAGATCTAATCCATATCTTTTGATCTCTTTAACTCTATACCTACAAAGAGTGGATATTAGTACATTTACTCACAAATATATCTCATTTATTTATTCAAATCAAGGAAAGGTTCACGAATAATTATTGTGATGAGTGGTAAAATCACCGCTCATCAACACCCCCAACTTAAAGTTATTACTTTTCCTCAAGCAACACTACCTCATACCATGAGACAGGGTTGTTTATGCCAAAATTTCATGCCTTAAAGATTACAATGACTCTAACCTTCGTCACTACCACAAGTAGCTTATTGCACATGGGCTAAGCTAATTTTGCTACAACCCTCCTTGTAAAATACTATATCTAAGGCTACATAGGACTTCAAAGAGTGACCAAACAACAAAAACCAATACTCTAGAAGTGACTCCCTTTTGAACACAACTAAGTTATACTCCATTTGCCTCATTACTGGAAGGTGAAAAAATCACCCACCTTAACTCATTTCATATGCCGACCTCACAAGAAATAGAATTTCACACACCAAACTAACAATTATGTGACAAGGGACTTTAACTGCACAAACTCTCTCTCTCTCTCTCTCTCTCAAAAGAAATCTCAATGCAACAAGTGTCATACCATAGGCTTGCTCCTATATTCAATCGCCACTACAAAAAAAGTAAATGGTTGGAGATCTCAAAGGACTTTCTAAGCTTGTAATGTAGGTTTGGGTTATGGTAGGATACCATTTAGGATTAATATGTCTACACCCTTTCTTGAACGTCTACATCACCCTTAACCATTCTATCTTTTTTGACTAAGGGCCCTCTTCTTTGTTTTCTTTGTTTTCCTATGCCTATTTTTGATTCCGTTGTTCACCACTTTTATTCCATTTCATTTTCTTGCAATTTATGAGAAATTCATTCCTTTGTTAGATCCTTTCCTTTTCTAAACATTTGTTTTCAACACTGAGGAATATTTGTCATTTGACTAACACTTTGTGGATCCAAACTTCCTTCCATTACTTTCACCACCCCCAACTTAGGCTTTGAGCATCAAGTTGTATTTTCACTTTCAAGGAGGGCACGGTTCAAAAGACGAATAAAAAGAACGGAACACGTCTTGTAATGAGTTTGCCAACGAAAGGTTCAAAGGCTGAAAGTGGGTACTAGGGATTATAATTATACATAGATAGGATTTTTAGGCTAGAGTGGGTTCCAAAATCACAAAGGTGGCCTAAGGTTATTTCTCCAACAAACTACAATCAACATTAGCTTTGAAAGACTAACCAGGTAAGTTTTAGATCATACAAGTATGCAAGAAATGAATGAAAAAAGCTCACCACACATGGCATGTAAAAACTCGCCAAGGAGGCTCAATTGTCCTTCCCATGAAGCAAAATTGGAGTATCTACCATTACTTACAAGTCAACAATTTATGGAGTCACAAAAAGTGAAAATTTTTTTTTACAAAATTGCTCAAGTCCATGACCTCAATTTTTGAAAAAATTTGGATGGATGAGGGTGTTTGTTTTGCATCCGCACTATGTACAATTTGCTAATCACGACAACCACCAGAGTCTTAGTATCACATTTGGCTTAAAATAGGCAAGATAACTATATGGCTACTCAAACTTTGCCAATGGTATATAAAGTGACCCTAGCTTCACAAAATATAGTGCCACAGGTACTCAAATTTCCCTTGCATCTATGTCTCAAAATGCAAACATGACGCTTTACCCATAAGAATGTCGTCACTCAATCCATCATAGGAAAAGCTAGTCATGCATCAACAAGATAAAAATAAAATTAAATTACAAGAACATTAAAAATAAAATAAAAGCATGATAATCTATAAAACGTAGGCAGCATCAGAGTGCCCAGATAAAGCATCTTAAAAACAAAATAAAAAAATATCCAAAATGTGATCCTAAAACAAAATTAAGACATCATCTAGCATGCTCAAAATAATATCAAGAAAATCCAAACTCTTCAGATATAGAGGTAGACACCCCCAACTGAAAAGCTAGGCGTATCCCTACTTCCTAATCAATAAGAAAAGAGAAAAGGATACTCCTTGAATCAACTTCATCATCTCCGATATACCATGCATCGTCTCTACCATTATCAGCACCAGACCTCTCAGCAGTGGCTCCATTATCACTCTCGTTCCTCGACGAAGGTAGGCATTTTTTAGGTTTGAGAACCTTGAAGATGCCTTTACCCCTCTCCATATCTTGGTGAAGAATTTTTCTCACTTTTTTTCTCTTTAAAATCTTTTCCTATGACTCTTGGAGGTTCTTCTGTGATATTGCCAAAGCTAAATATGCCCTGTCCAATTTGGCAACCCTGGCAACTTGGTTTTTCAGCTTCTCCTAATATATTTCATAGTCAGACTAAGCCACATATGAATGACAAGCAGTGGAGGATTCTCCTGGCCCCTGGGGTAGCCCTGAAGCATGTTCCCTGATAGCAACAAGTTTGTCAAAGAATTTTGGGAACTTCTCTGGGACTCTGTCCATAGAAATACTCCTTTCTAGGAATAGCTTGGACCTTGGGAGGTCATTGTAACACTGGTTGTGGCTCTTTTGGGACATGGGTCTGGTACCATCTGAGTCTTCTATTTTGTAGCTGAGTACCTATGTGGAATGCACTTTAGACTATTTTTAATATTTACAAAGAAAAACTTATGTTAGATTAGCAAGAGAAGTGCATGTGGCAATGCTATAGGAGATTTAGGGGTGAAAAACAGGTGTGTAGAAATTTGGATTTCTACAGGAAATAGTCCTCAGGTATAGTGACCACGAAGCATTGACCATGATCGCGCTTCAGCAATCATAGTTGTCAGGACTGCAATTGCAATACCTGAGACGACCATCAACAATTCTGCCCCCGCTCAAGATATGCGCAGTTGACACTGCCTTTGTCTTCCAACTAGGCACATAATCATCATGATAATATAATGTAAGCCCAGCTTATGTGATTTTAGCCCCCTCCAAAACTTGAAGGAGTTCACCTTGAACTCTCTTGGGCATTGAATGAAGACATAATTACATATCTGTTTCAACCATGTTAGGCTAAAATATAAGTACTCAAGACTTTCCCAAATGACGTGTAAACATCCAACAGCTGCTGACCACAATAATAAATACAAACAAGTACAATTTTGGCATTATAAAAACAAATTTGTTACTTGTTTTCAATCTACATGTACCAAGCCTGCAATGACAATGATAGAAAGAGGGTGTGAGATTACATACCAGATAGATTATGCAAAAGGGTTGAGATAAAGTCTTTGATACGCTATACAATGCCAATAGATAGGAGAGTTTTGAGAGAATTTTGAGAATGAACGCGTGGAAAAATGGCAGTTGGATGGTCACTTGAATAGGTATGACCGCAATTATGACCATTGTTCTGCGATTATAGACTCGTGGCCTTCGTGAACACATTGACACGAACCGCAATTTCTATAACTGGGGCCAAAATCTAGGCCTCTGCACTTAGTTGTTCAGTCTAATAAGTCACTTTCCCAACTCTTCTTTTCAATTTCAATCAAAATTTCTCCCAACAATCACTTTTTCATGGATCATGCACAAACAAATACAAAACTAAAATCTACTCTATTATGTATAAATAAAAGGATAAGTGCCACTTTTCATGGCGTGATGGGTTTCCTCACACCGTGCGCTTATTTTAACATCGTAGTACAATGCCTCTACTCCTTTCTTTAATGTTTCTACTTAGAAAATTTGAATCTCTATCCCAGCTTTCATTAAATATGCACTGAGCGACAAAGGGACAGAAGATTCAAATTTTCCAAAATGAAACTTGGAAAATGTGAGGGAATGGCGAGTAGGCCTCGATCTCACCATTTTGAAGACTTGAACCTTTTACCCAAATTTACATCGATCTTTTGGATTGGCTCCATGGATAAAAGGGTGTACATAATTAGGCCATTACTTGTACATAAGAAATTGAACTTTTTGCCTTTGATAGATGGGGTTCCATGTGCTCCCTTGGCATAGCAAACTCCAAAATTAAAGAGTCAGACTTCACCTCTCCATAATCCTCCATTTGGTCAAAGGGATGGATCCTCATCACATCCTCTATGCCTAATTTTGAAAAGTCTGTTGAACAAGGTCCAACACCTAACTATGGGGTAGCCTCAACAGAAGCATATTCACTCCTAAATGAGCTAGAGTCATTGTAAGGAATTTGCTTTGATTTTTCTCTTGACTCTAAGCTCATTTATTTTAGTTTGTTTTCTTCTTCCTCTCATGAGTCAGATTGTTAGGAAGCCACGAGGATTCTTTGTTACCAAGATCATCATCATATCTTGGTTTCTCTTCTTGACATACATTCTCTTGGGTAGTGGGCATAGTAATGATTGTTTCAAGCTTTTCTTCTTCGCCCATTACTTTCTTCTTGACACTTGTACATTCTTGATGTATGTGTTCTAGGCCCTCTCCCATTGCTTCTAACAGATCCAAAATGTCTTTTAACCTTGGGTCATAGCTATTGGACTTGGTATCTTGCTCTTCATTCTTCTCTTTATAATTCCTATCAATCTCAAAAAAAGAACTAGCGACTCGGTTAGTATAATGGGGGGAGGGGGCATGTGGGCAATCACTCCAATGTCTATCTAGACCACTACATAAAGAGAACCTATATTCCCTATAGGATCGAGATAGTGAATACATCTCTCTCTAAGAAGAATAGTCATAATCTCTCATGAAGTATGGTACATCAGAATATAGGCAAGGATCGTCAAGATAGGACTTCTAACTACTGACATTATATATGTTAGAGGATGCCATAGCGAAAACTAAAATAAATAAAAAACTTCCTACAAAAGAAAATTACAAACAAATATATACAAGCTTGAATTCAAACAAGTAAACTAAAATTTCAAAGAAACTTAATACACCAAATTGTTCCTCGGCAATGGTGCCATTTTTGATAATGCTAAACTTACACGTCAATTTAAGTGCAAGGCGAGCGTTATCAATAAATTTACCCAACTTTGAATTCGAGGTCAAATCCATGAGGAACAATGTGAGTGGCGCTCAAATCAATTCAAAATAATAGATAAAATTTAAATTTAAACAAATGGTACATAACGAAAAAATAGGGGATAGGTTCCTACACTAGTGTTTCTTTTTGGTTTTTTCTAGTATAAATTTAGTGCTACGAATAATTATAGTTTTAACTATTTTGATGGATCTCAAGATTATGCATTACTAAGGGAGTGACATATGGGAGTTATAAATCAACATCAATTTAGGAAATTAAATATGGGTAGGCTTGGTTATAGATTTTGATGCTAGTCTTTCGACAAAACACCAAACTTTCACCCATTGATCTTTTTGAATACCTAATAGGTGTGTTCAACAATTGGTAACCACAACCTCAATCTAGGAATCCCTATTTCTAGGATGATGCCCATGGCATATTCAACCTCACATTAACCCTTATATCTAAGATAGTGAAAATTTAGAAAACTACACACATAATTGTCTATCATTGCTTTTGTCTCCACATCCCTCTTTCAAGGATGATATAGAGTCCTACACTTCACCCAAAACCCTTCTTTCAAAGATGGATTTTAACTTTCTAGATCTTGGAGCTTTCACTCATCAAACCTATGTGGGTATTTGGGGCTTTCACTAATCAAATCCCAACCAAAATAGCATAGCAATGATAGGACCCATATATATAAACTACCAAATAGATGCTAAAAATAACAACCCATACACACTTAAACCCCATATTCACTCATAATCCCAAGAGGGAAATTTAGCTACACATAAGATAAATAAGAATAGACATACCTATAATCTCCATTGAAATTACTTGTTGAAGATCTAAGCAAATGTTACTTCAAACTTGGCTCTCCCACAATATCAACAATGGAAGTGAGCTAATCTTCCACTTAGAAAGTCTCCAATGTATTCTTCACCCAAAATTTATACTATATTTCTTCTCAAAAAAAATGGAGGCCATGAAGTATAAAGCTAAACCTAAAAATTAGGGAAGATGGATAATAATTCCAAAGCTAGGCTTTGAGTTTTTTTGTCAAATTTTGGGATCAGCTCGTGTAATTATAGATTTGCCCTTGGGCTAATGTCCTCCGTTAGGCTACGATTGCGTAATTTTAGATGCGATAGCATATACGCGACCACGATTAAGATCAGTGACTATGGTTGGAAGACTTTTGCTTGACTGCCACGATCACGGTCAATAGACCGCAACTGCGGTACCTGAGGCTATTTTACTTTAAATCTTCAGTTGTACCTTTCTTGCTCCCTTTTGATCATTTTAAGATCTAATTCAAATCTTTTGATCCCTTCAACTCTATACTTGCAAAGAGTGGATATTAGTGCATTTACTCATGAATATGTATCATTTATTCATTCATATCAAGGCAATGTTCACAAATAATGAGTGCGGATAAGTGGTAAAATCACCACTCATCACTCATGACCCACGGGTTGAGGTCGTGGGTCAATATTCTGAAAGTTTTTTGAGGCTTTTGATTTCTACGACTCGACTTACAAATAGTGGGTTAGACTTATGAACCATGGGTTGGGCTCATGAGTCAGGTTCATAGAGTATAAAATCTCCTCTAATTCTCACTAGTCTAGTCTATGTAGCATGGATCAGAGTCATGATTTGTGGAATACACTCATAAGTGAACTTACCTAAATTTTTCTAATTGTATCTCAAGCTAATGATTTCCTTATCCTTCTTTCTCCGTAAAATAAAACAACGTAAGCACTAAAACCTTGGGTTGCCTCTCAAGTAACACTTGATTTAATGTCGAAGCACGATATTGCTATGTTGGGTACTCAAACTTCACCAACAAGACCATGGGTTTCCTCCCATGAAGCACCAAATTTAATGTCATTACATGAATTATCACCCTTGACTACTCAAACTTCATTAAGGACCTCATTATCACACACTTTAATTTCATCCATGTTGCCCATATAATATTTAACAAGCTTTCCGTTCACCTTGAATGGGACAAAACCATCTTGATGTATCTCAATTTCACCATGTGGAAATACCCTCACCATGATGAATGGTTCAAACCACCTAGACTTCAACTTGCCAGGAAACAAGCAAAGTCTCAAATTATACAACAAAACTAATTCATCGAGTTGGAATTCCCTCTTTTTAATTCTACTAAATGGAACAATATCATCTTATCCCTATACAAGGATGAATTCTCATAGGCACAGAGGTGAAACTCATCCATATTATTTATCTTCTCCAATCTTAAGTGTGTAGCATCACTCCACTCAAAATTTAACTTTTTCAATACCTATAGTGTCTTATGCTTGAGTTCAACCGGTAAGTGTCATGCCTTGCGATACATAAGTTAATAATAAGATGCAATGATATGGTCCTTGTATGTTATTCGGTGGGCTCATAATTCATCATTTAACTTTCTTGACCAATCAGTCTTATTGGCATTCATAGTCTTCGTCAAAATAGACTTTATCTCACAATTGGAGACCTCAACTTGCCAACTTGTCTGCGGATGAAAAGGCATTTCCACCTTATGATTCACACCATATTTCTCAAGTAATGCTTTGAACTGATGATTGTTAAAGTGAGACCTACCATCACAGATGATATATCATAGGGCACCAAATCTAGAGAAAATATTTTTCTTCAAAAATATTGTGACACTCTTACCTTTATTATTGGGAAGCGCAATTGCTTCTACCACTTAGACACATAATTAACTGCCATCAAGATATACTTCATCCCATGCAAACTCACAAATAGGCCTATAAAATTATTACCCCACATATCAAACAACTCAAGCTTAAGAATGGGCTTCATAGAAAGTTCATTCTTTTGTGAGATATTGCCCTGCTTTTGGCATTGGTCACAAGCTCTAGCATAGTCATGTGCATCCTTATAGATAGTCAGCTAATTGTAACCATATTGTAAGATTCTGTAGGTAGTGCGAGTACCTCCATGATGATCTCCTACTGCAAACAAATGACATGCATCCAAAATACTTATCATCTCAACCTTGAGAATACACCTCCAAGTCACACCATCAGTGGACACCCAGAATAAGTATGGATAACACCAAAAAAACTTTTTCACCTTAAGCGTAAATCATTTATGCTGTTGAAATGACATGTCTTCTGGAATGAGGTCACTTGCAAAATAATTGGTAAAGTCGGCAAACAAAGGGATAAAAATTTTTTATGCTGCTAAAATGTGCTCATCTAGAAAGTATCATCAATCTCAAGTAATCCCCTAGTTGCAGAATCACTTTCTTCTCCAAACGTGACAAATCTTCTGCAACTTTATTTTGATGCCTTTTCAATCCTTAACCTTGAAATTGAATTCTTGTAGCAATAGTACCGATCAGATCAACCTTGGATTAGCATATTTCTTCTCCATAAGGTATGTAAAGCAGCATGAATAGTGTGCATAATTACTTTGCTACCAATCAAATAGGATTAGAATTTCTCAAATGCAAACACCACTACAAGGAATTCCTGTTCAGTCATTGTGTAATTATTTTGTGTGGGATTGAGTATTTTGCTGGCATAGTAGTTAAGATAAAGTATCTTCTCTCATCTTTGTCAAGGGACTGCTCTTAAGGCCATACCACTAGTGTCACACATCACTTCGAATGGTAAGATCTAATCTGGACACACAATAATAGGAGTTAAAATCAAACTCTTTTCAAGGCAATCAAAATACTTCAGGCAAGAATCATCAAACACAAACTTTACCTTATTATCTAACAATTTGCCCAATGGATTTGAAATTTTAGAAAATTCATCGATGAATCTCCTATAGAAATCTTCATGAACCAAGAAACTCTAAATACCCTTCATAGAAATCGATAGGGAAAATTTTTTTATCACCTTAATTTAAGCCTTCTCAACCTCTTTCCCTTTCTTCAAAATTTTGTGCCCAAGCATTATCCTTTCCTTGATTATGAAGTGACATTTCTCCTTATTTAGCACCAAAATGCACTCTTCAACTCTTTATAAGGAATTGGACAAGTGAACTGAGAAATCATCAAATGAATCACCCATAATTGAGAAATCATCCATGAAAACTTTAATCGTATCCTCCACCATGTCAGAAACTAAGGACATCATGCAATGCTGAAAGGTTGTGGGAGAAATAAAAATAAATAAAAAGGCATCCTATGAACTGTGAATGTTCCGTATGGATAAGTGAAAATAATTTTCTCTTAATATTAGGAGGCAATATAAATATATTTATAAACCAAATAAACATTAAGAAAATAATACCATCCCCTACCCCTCAAGACAGTCTAACATCTTATCCATGAATGGAATAGGAAAATGGTCTTCTGGGTAAAAGTATTCAGCGTCCTGTAATCTATGCAAACTCGTCATCCTGTGACTAGTCTTATAGGAACTAACTCATTTTTCTCATTGGGAACTAGAGTGATCCCACTCTTATTTGGCACACATTGAACCAAGCTCATCCATTTGTCCTCATCAATTGGATTAACCACACTTGTATCTAACTACTTAATGATATTTTTCTTCACCACCTCTTACTTAGGTGGATTCAATCGACGTTGATTCTGAATGCTTGGTACACATTCTGGCTCAAGCTAAATTTTATGAGTGTAAATTTTGGGTAGGATTCCGGCTATGTTAGCAATAGTCCAACTAATAACCCTTTTAAACCTCTGTAAACCCAATACCAAAGCCTCAACCTACCATTCTAATAAATTTTTGGCGATAATAACTAACAAGGATTGTTGGACCCCAAGAATATGCAAAGAAAATAAGAAGAAAGGGCCTTTAATACCAAACTAGTGGCTCATCAACAGATGGTCTGGTCGGAGGGGTTGCTCTATTTTTTAGATCAAGGTCCTACTTCTTTAGGGCATAAGAGTAAGAATTTCATCCTACAAGTGCACTAACCATCTCATCATACCCATCAATACCATCATTATCAAAATTCATGATCACTGCTGCAGGTGTCTCGACACCAATCCTCTCCTCAATGGGTGCAATAAATTTATCTTCATCTATCGTATCAATCACAGAAATCACATCCTTAGGTTACTTTATCTATTAACACATATTGAATGTGACCTTATCATCATAAAGTTTGAACTTCATTTATCCCATCTCTATGTCAACCAATGCCCTACCCGTGACAAGAAAAATAATTCCCAATATGATAGGGGCTTCAAAGTCAACCTAATAATCAAGAATCACAAAATTAGCTGGAAATATGAAAGAATTCTTCTTTACTAACATATCACACAAGATACAAACTATTTTTTTATAGTGCAATTCACCATCAAAAGTCTCATATAGGGTTTGCTTCAGCGACCCCAACCCCAACAACTTGTAGATAACTAGCGGCATCAAATTAATGCTAGCTCTCAAATCACATAAATCTCATGAAAAGTTGAAATAACTAGTAGTGCATGGAATGGTAAAGGCTCCTAGATCTTCCTTATTTTCAAACAAAGATCAAGAAGCAATGGTACTATAGTGGTGCATATTATCAGTAGTCTCAAAGATTACCATCCTTTTTTGGTCACCAAATATTTCATAAATTCTGAATAACTAGGCATTTTCTATAGAATCTCTATAGGAGGGATATTCATAGACAACTTTTTTGAAATAGAGATAAACTTCTGGTCTTCCTGTCTTCAGTTTTTTTTCAAACTTTGAGTAAAAGGTAGAGAAGGTCAACGTATGAGATTGAACCATACCTCTTTACCTTTCTCTATATCATTATTAGCTCATTTCTCTGCAGTAATAGGCTTTTGAGATACCTCATCATTAGGAACCAACTTCTCTATTTTAGCTTTGTTTGTATCATCAATCTCCACAAGGTCATTTCTCATGTCATCAACCATAGGCATGGGCAGTTCATTAGTGGTCATACCACTCTGAGTGTTAATAGCTTGGCAATGATTGTTATTCTTTGAATTTTGAATAGTGTTGCAAAGAAAAGTACCTAGTTAACATTTCTTTAATATGGCAGACATCTACCTAAACTAATACTCAAGATGCTTAATAGTAATTCAATATGACTCTACCTATTGGATCAACCTCAAAATATCTCCCTTCACAGTTATCTAATGAAATATTAAGGCTATAACGCTCTCTACTTTTGTCCCTATACCTTTTTCTATAGTAGTTTTAACCTTGATTACTTTGCCTTGAGTTCTAAGTGTAGACCCTTATCCCTTGGCTCAAAAACCTGTCATCTCTCTAAACAAATACTTAGCTTAATTCTCAAAATTCAACTCTTCATGTCTTGAAGCCTTACATCATGAAAACACTGCATTTACCTTTTCTGCTCCTATCACTATAAATGCTTTGTAAGAAGGCTAGTCTCAGTTCTCAGTTGTGCTACATCTTGAGCCATTGATATTTCAAATCAATTAGAAACCCAAAAAATCAATATCTACAATCCCAATATCAATAATGTATCTCACAACTGAAAACAATGTAAAAAGACTATAGAGTCTATGACCTAACAATAAAACCTCAAGGGAGTATTTATAGATACAAAATAAGACTTATCCTAAATAGTGTAGGAAAACTGGGTAGGTAGCGGCTCATGCCTCGTAGATTGGGTCATGAATCTGATCCACAAGTCATGACTTCAATAGTAGGAATTAGAGCTTGCATCCAACTTTCAAAACATAAAATCACAACTCCATCTCATATGGCATAGGGTGGATCAAGGCTCGTAGATTAACATCGTGGAACTCAGACTTGGCCATGCTCATCAGAACTCAACTCATGTATGCAACCTATGGGGAATTGGTTGCATCCACGAGTAGTGGGTTAACTCGTAGAACTTAGACTATGTAAAGCATCCTTAGAACTCAATTCATGCCCTATACCGTAGGACGTAGGTCTAATTTATGGGTCATAGCTTGAATTTTTGGTCACAAATTTAGCAAATCTTCATTTTCTTCTCAGCCTTTGCTCCAAAACCTATTTTCCTACAAAATCAACATAAGAACACATCATATCCGATAAGAATACCTAAGTTCCTTCATAATTTCCTTATGTTAAGCATTAAAAATATCATGAAACCTTGGCACATCAATACCTCTATCAAAACTAATAAAGATAGGTACATTATGCAACTGAACTTTCATGACCCAAAGTAGGGCCTGGCCGTGATGGGTATCTCAAGTCCCACATATATTGAAGATCATCCCCTTTATCTAACCTAACCATCCCAATAACCACAAGTGTCGGATAAATTCCAAATAAATAACAAGATAACACGTAAAGAAACTAATAATAATTCATAAAGTGTCTATACCATCCATCGATAATCGGATAATTACCTGTCACCAAATTAATCAATCAAACCACCCAAGTCCATAGTAGTCCAACAAATCCTCTACAAAATTAAAAGTAAATAAAATGTTGGGATATATCCTTGATAATAGCCAAACCCAATATCCACAGAGATAGTTAAAACAAAAAAGATAAAACTATTATATGAAATGGGGTATTCCAAAGGATGGAAACTCACCACCTTAATCTTACTCTCTAGCTGATCTCGAATCCAAGTCACTGAGGAGGATATGTGGAAGTATGGCCAGTCCCTGCATTGCGTGGGGATACAACATCTGAAGACGATTAGCGGTTTGAGTGCTAGTATGTAACTCAGGGATATAGGAACAAAATAATACCATAATAACATTTTAAACCAATAAAACATTCAATGAATAATATCATATGAAATACATATATATATATAATTCCATATGCTAGTGTAGAGAACAAGGCTTAGTATGAACTCCGAAAACCTTAATCTGGATTATATAGCATAACTGTCATAAAATAAAGCACCCATAGGCTATTTCATCCCATCTTTCCCCTAGCTAGAAGGGCCTAAGTGTGTGTAGCCCCACGAACCATAGAGTATCCATATCTATATATACCATTATAAGGGACTCAAACCTCTTGGCATAGTCAAGGTGACTTAAGCGCCAATGTGTATAATATGAGGTACTAGAAGCTCCCATTCATATATTCAATATGGGGGACTCGAACCTCCTGACCATCTAGACACCTGCACTGGCTAGCGCACTTTCTAGTATTAAACCTTTGGACTTCTGCTTTCATGGCTCGTCTACACATCCCATTCTTAAGCCTAATTTAAAAGATTTAACATGCATCAATATTTATTAAATTCGTTAAACATATAGGTACCCCGTTGGTATCATCATACCAAACTCACTTGTAAGTGTACATTATGCCATAACTACAATTTCATCCTTTGGGACTCAAACCCATTGTTCAAACATGGACATCAAGTTAATTTAACATTTGACAATTGAATACATTTATCCAACCAAACCCCAAGGTTCCAATTCAATTCACTTTATGGACACCAAGGACCCTTTAAAGTCATCCATCAATCATTTACATTCTTATACCAAAGCCTTAGTTCAAAACATAATTCAAACTTAGAACAATATCATTCTCATTGACAATTTCACAAACATGTTGAGGGGATGCCATTATCAAATAACAAATCATCAAATTTGGGGTTCAACCATGACTCTTCAATTAAATTATCATTCCCATGCACCCATGTGCAAAACTATAATTAAAACATGTATAATCACAATTTAAACCAGAGAAAATAATATTCAATGATATACATTCAAACCTCTCAACCTTAGTTTCAAAACCACCATTAATGATTCATGAAAAATACTTTAAACATGTGCTTTTAGTAAACTAACAATGAGGGAAGAGTCACATGCCTGAATTGTAAAGATTCATAGAGAGAAATTGACTCTTGAACCCTTAGATTGCTACTTTGGAGAAACCCTAGCCAATTTTTCTTTAGAGGATTTTGAGATAATAAAGAGGATGTTTTAATCTTTTAAAGTATGGAATAAATGACCAAAAAGTATTATAGGGATATGGGTCTTAAGGGTTAAGTGGGAAATACCCAAAGTTCACCCAACTTAAAGTTGTAAAAACCCATATTTAGTTATGAGTCGACCCCTTGACTCTTGGCCGCAACATATGACTCGTACCCTTAAGTCATCACCAAGGCTATAAGTTGGACATGCATACACTATCTACCTTATGACTCCATGATCCCACTCTTGAACTGACCTTATACTTGTATGGTCTAGTTATATCCAAGACAGAATCCAAAGAGATATACACAAGACAACATACGACTCAACACTATCACTCCTAATATGGTCTCATGACTCATAATGATCCACTCATACTCAGAGTAGCACATATCTAATTCTATATTGGTCTAGTTATGACTTGGGTCCCTAAATGTATAACCACACCATACGACTCGTATGGTAAGTTGTCAATAGGATAATGAGCTTAAATCTCAAGGAATTTTCAAGGACCAAAATCCAGGGTGTTTCACAAACAATATCTAAAATATAGATCTTGGCCAATATCTCTACATTATAGCTTACCCTCACAGGTATAAATTGTGAAGACTTAGTCAACCTATCCACAATCATCCAAATAGAATTAAACTTAACCAAATTTTGGGGTATACTAACCACAAAGTCCATAGAGATCCACTCCTACTTCTACTCGAAAATAGGCATCGTCTGCATCGTACCAATCTATCGGTGATGCTTATACTTAATGAAAATTAAAATTACTTGACTATAATCTCATCAATGTTTTCTTTATACCACACTACTAATAGTGTTGCTTTAAGTCATGGTGCATTTTAGACTCTTCTAGATGAATAGAATACTTCAAACAATGAGCATTCTCTAAGATTAGTGAAACATTTTGGGTTTTTGGGCTCTGAAACCATAGAAAATTTCCTAGATTTTTGGTCTCTGATAGGATACGACTAGGAGAAACAACTCATACACTGGAATACAAGTGGTATGGGTTAGTCATATGTTAACCAGTGTTGGTTGATGGGTTAGATTTGGTTTTAGGAATAGGTATGATTTGGGTGGTACAAGTCATATCAGTGGATACGGGTTGTTTGGTTACTTCACTTAATCTTATATTTGGTAAACTAAGTTGAATCTGAGGACGAGTGGCTTACCATAAGTCGTAAGATAGGGTATGAGTTGTACCATGGACTTATATGGTGGAAAGTGTTAAATCCTCATAGGATTCTATTTTTCCAAGGGTACGGGTCAAGGGTACTAGTTGAATACTTAGATACAACATGGTTTGGGTGAGTCGTACTTAGATAGTTTTGGATCTAAGGGATATAGCCTTGGTTACGAGTGATGGTACCACTCATATTAAAGAGTCCAACTGGTATGGATAGGTGTACTCTCCTGACAGGATCTTTGGGAGTTTAAGTAAGAGATATTTAGATATTTCCCCACTTAATCTAATAAGGCCCTATGACTTATATTTCTATTGGGAGGTTATTTTCCCTTTTATTCTATTCATAGATGCTTAAAACTTCTCATAAACACTGTACAATTCTCTCTAAGGCTTTTGGGTAAAGAAAGGCTAGGGTTTTATCTTAAGGATTAATTTGGGGCTTGTGTTGGTGATTTATCTCCATCATCTTCTTAGTTTAAGGCATATTCTCTTCCCTTATTGTTAGTTCCATAAAGGCATGGTTTTATATAATGTTTTCATGGTTTAATTATTGTACGACTTTGGGTTCTTAGATATAATTTTGGGTTTGGGTTATAAATGCTTGATTAATGTTTTCCCATGTTTTAATTATGCTTTTATATGCTTTAATGGTGGTTTTGGATAATTTATTTCATGGGAATTATTATACAATTGGCTTGGGTTTTGGAATTACTATCCTTCAATATGTTTGATAAAATTCCTATGAGAATGTTTTCACTGCATGTTGGATTTTAATGGAACTATTACATGGCTTAAACTTGGTAATGGAACCCTAAATGGTTAATGGATTGGAATGTTCAAAATGGAATGACTTTGAGTTTAACAATCATCCTTGTAGGGTAAAATGGAATCCCCCAAGTAAAAATAATGGAACACTTTTGGGGTACATGGGACCCCCCTAAGTTAACTTGGTAAATGGTTACATGGGAATCCCTTTACCTTAAAAGGTTTGGTTAAGGATAATACTAGCAAATTATAGTCGGTATGATAATGCCACTATGTATAGCCTCAGTTAATAACAATAGTTTGGTTGATTGGAAGTAATTTTAATTAAGCAAAAATAGTGGGGTATGATAGCTAACCGTTAAGGTGGGAGTTCAATGAACGAACACTGGAAACTCATGTTTGTCAACATGAGGGGTAGGTCATGTCAACCTTATGTGATACTATGAGGTACATAGTAATACTCCAAGTACACTGTACATATGTATCATAGAAGGTAAGGGTACTTGGGAATCCCCTACCCTAATAGTATCTTCGATTCATACGGCTACATGCATTGAGTCCCATTCATTGGATGACACTGGACCAATACAGGAATTAATCATTCTACTCCTCAGTATAGTGATTGAACATTCGAGGTCATGTTTTAGATTGACATAGTGAGCTGCTATCTTTTTGGAAGGCTCCATTTCATGGATGTTATTTCAACTTTAGTTTATTTATAGATTTTAGTTTTGGCTATGGTTGGGGGTATGTCCTAACCGGATTTTAGTATTCATTTTGTTAGAGGCTTTTATGGAACTACTATGTCTTGGTATGGGCAGGATCGATAGGGGTGTCAACCTTAGTATTAGCTTTGGTATTGGGGATAATACTAATTAACTGAATTGTTGGTTGTTCCATCCTTTTATGTTTTGTTATATAACTTGGTTTAGTTATTATTTGGCTGATCAATTTATGGTTTGGCTTGGCTATCCGATGGGTTTGGGCAGTTGGACTTGGTTTGGCTAGTCTTGGTAATAGACCTATCCCAGAGTCTTGATATGGACAATTATGCTCTCTTGTTATATGTTTGAAATTCAGCCAACTTAGGGTAGGGGACTTGAGGTTGGGTTGGGTAATGGGGATGGTCCCCAATCCTAATCAAACTTGGAAAGCCCATTACGATAAGGCCTCAGGTCGGGTTAAGTCAAGTTGGTATCAGCGCATTAGGTTCATGGTCAATTGGAAGTCCACAAAGATGTGTCTAGTAGACTTTTTTTAGGGTTGTGTAGTGTGCCACACTAATAAGAGAGGCTATAAGGCATTTAGGAATGTTTTACTTTCTTGGTATTCTATTTTTAAGATGGAGTCTAAGACCTAGAATGCCTCAATGATCTGGAACACAAGGAAGTTCTTCTATCCCATTTAGGGATGATGTTGATGGGTACGCACTATACTTGGAGTTTACACTTAATCTCAGGGTTTTATCCTTGATTGTTCTAGAGTTCTCTCGATTTCTACTAGTCCTTCTCAAGGTGAGGTGACTAATGTGGAATTTTATTAGTTGATTCTTACTAATGCTAAGTTGGTTGCTGCTCAGGCTAAGCAGGATGAATTTGGTGTTCTATCTGTGAAGGCCACAAGGGTTGGCCAATTCACGAAGATGAATCCTCCTACTTTTACTGGTGTAAAGGTAAAGAAGGATCCTTAGGGTTTATTGGATAAAATGGAGAAGATATTTAGAGTGATTCAGGACACTAATATAAAAGGGGTGAATTTTATAGCTTATCAGCTCAAAGATATTATGTACCAATAGTACGATGAGTGGGATAGAGATAGAGGTGATATCGAGGATTTGTCATTATGGGAGGCCTTTTCTAATGCTTTCTTAGATTACTTCATCCCTCAGGAGATAAGGGGAGCAAAGTTAGAGAAGTTTGTGAATCTTAAGTAAGGAAGAATGTCTGTCATGGAATATGCCTTGAAATTTCATTAGCTATTAAGGTATGCTCCAGATTTGATGGTTGATATGAAGGAGATAATAAGAAAGTTTACTTCTGGGCTATCTCAAGATTTGATCCTTAAAAGCAAAACTGCTTTATCGATTATGGATATGGATATTTCAAAGTTAGTTGTCCACATATAGCAGGTAGAAGATGAAAAGAGAAAATAGGCAAAGTTTGGGGAAAGGTAGGGTAAGAGGAGAAGGTTCTCTAAGCATGGTGGTTGAGATGGCAGAAAATGGTCAAATAAGAAGTGAGGGATTTTTGGTTCTTTCTCTATTGATATCTCTCCTTAAAGCAGTTGGGTGATAGGCGTCTGCAAGGTAGTGAAAATTTTTGGGAATAGGGTGCCCAGTCTTAGGCGAGTCGAGCACAGTCGACTTTTTCATATCCTCCTTGTCGATTCTGTGGTTGTCTTAATCAGAGATTTTATGATGAAGGAAGGGACCAGTGTTTTAAATATGGTCAGCCAGTCCATATGCTGAGAAATTGACTAATTGGTAAGGGTGCTTCGGGAGAAGTCAAAGCTTCGGTTGCTTTATCTTGTGCTCTTATTTCTAGTGGTGTGGCTTCTGCGTCTTCTTCTTCTTCTGGTACTGGCATTGGCCGAAATAGGTTATATGATCTTGTATCTCAGTAGAAATTTGAGGCATCACCTGATATCATTACTGGTACATTACAACTCATTTCTCATGACGTGTATTTTCTGCTTTATACAAGGTTCACTCTTTCTTATGTGACCCTATATGTGAATATATGTTTTGGTTTAGATCCTGAGGTTGTTTTGGATCTTTTTTCCTATTTCAACCCCAGTAGTTGAGTCGATTATTTCTAAAAGAGTCTATGGGGGAGGGGTATCTATTGGTAGCAAGTAGACCTTGGTAGATCTATTTGAGCTAGATATAGTGGGTTTTGATGTTATTTTGATTATGTATTGGTTATACTCTTGTTATGTATTCCTAAGGGCATCTTCTATGAAGGAAGTAATATGGTTTGGTAAGAAAGGAAAGCTTAGTCCCTGATTTATTGGTCCTTATATGGTTTTGTGGAGGGTTGGTGGTGTTGCTTATGAATTGGAGTTTCCTTCTAGTTTGAGCTCCATTCATTCGATATTTCATGTCTCTATGTTGAGAAAGTGTCTTGGCGGTCCTTTTTGGTGGTTCCCTTGAAGGGATTGGGTATCTCGAATTCTCATTCTTATAAAGAGGTTCCGATTTAGATCTTAGATAGGCAGGTTCATCATTTATAGACCAAGGATATGGACTCAATTATGGTTCAATGGCGGAGCCCCAAAGTGGAACAGGCTACATGGGAAGCGGAGGAGGACATGAAGTTTTAGTCTCTGCATCTATTTTCTTCTCCTAGGATTCATGTGGAAGGTATGTGTCTTGAACACATCTTTATTTTCTGAGTTTATTAAAGGAAATATTAATATCTTTGCATCTTGAATTTCTAACTTTGTTAAGGGTTGAATTAATATTTGATAATGCAAATAAATCGTGCTTGTGGTTACTCTATCTTGTTCGTCATTTGGGGACGAATGTTCCTAGTGGGGGAGACTGAAAAACCCTAGGTTCCTTGGTTCCTAAACCTTAGAAAATTTCCTAGATTTTTGGTCTCTGGACAGGATATGACTAGGGTAAAGGACTCGTACAGTAGGATACGATTGGTATGGATTAGTCGTATGCTGACCAGTATTGGTTGATGGGTTGGATTTGGTTTCTAGAATAGGTACGATTTGGGTGGTATGAGTCGTATCGGTGGATGCGGGGTGTTTGGTTACTTCACTTAATCTAAGACTTGGTAGACTAATTTGGATCTAAGTATGAGTGGCTCACTCTGAGCTGTAAGCCAGCGTATGAATCATACCATTGACTTGTATGGTGGACATTGTTCAATCCTTATAGGATTCTATTTTATCAGGGATATGGGTCGAGGGTACTAGTAATATACTTAGATACAACAAGCTTTGGGGTGAGCCGTACCTTGGATAGTTTTGGGTCCAAGAGAGATGGCCTTAGGTACGAGTACTCATATTAGAGGGTACGCCTGGTATGGATAGTCGTACCCACCAGAAGGGACTTTTGGGAGTTTAAGAGAAGGCAATCTAGACATTTCCCCACTTAACCTAACAAGGTCCCCAAGACTTATATTCCTATTAGGAGGTTATTTTCCCTATTATTCTACTCATAAACACTTAGAAACTTCTCTTAAACACTCTATAATTCTCTCTAAGGCTTTTGGGTAAAGGAAGGTTAAGGTTACATGTTAATAAATAATTTGGGGCTTCTGTTAGTGATTTATCTCCATAAACTACTTGGTTTAAGGTATGTTCTCTTCCCTCATTGTTAGTTCCACTAAAGGCATGATTTTATACAATGTTTGCATGGTTTAATTATTGTATGGCTTTGGATTTTCAAATATAATTTTGGGGTTTTGGTTATAAATGTTTGGTTATGGTTTTCCCATGTTTTAATTATGCTTTTATATCTTTAATAGTGGTTTTGGATAATTGGTTGCATGGGAATAGTTATTTGGTAATTGGCTTGGGTTTTGGAAATAGTATACCCCCAATATGTTTGATAAAATGCCTATGAGAATGTTTTCACTACTTTGTTGGATTTTAATGGAACTATTGCATGGTTTAAATTTGGTAATGGAACCCTAAATGGTTAAATGGTTTGGAATAGTCAAAATGGAATGGTTTTGGGTTTAAAAATTATCCTTGTGGGATAAATAGAATCCCCCAAGAAAAAATAATGGAACACTTGTGGGGTACATGGAACTCCCCCAAGTTAACTTGGTAAATGGGTACACGGGAATCCCTTTACCTTAAAAGGTTTGGCTAAGAACAATACTTGCAAGTTATAGTCGGTATGACGATACCACTATTTATATCCTTGATTAATAACAATGGTTTAGTTGATTAGAAATGGTTTTGATTGGGCAAAAATGGCGGGGTGTGATAGCTAACCGTGAAGGTGGGAATCCAATGAATGAAAACTAGAACTCAAGTTTGCCGACATATGGGGTAGGTGTAATGCCTCGATTCTGTACCCCGGACGCTACATGGTGTTTATGACCCCGAAAGACCACAAGCTAACCCATGACTGATATCTGCTATCAGCACTGAATATTATACTGAAATAAATGTTGAATAATAGGCTCAAATACCATAAGGTTCAAATATCTGAAATACTAATGAAATATCAAACTATAATAAAAATTTGTAAAACTGAATACTATCTGAAAACTAGTTTGAAAAGCCTCTAACTGAACTGTCTGCATGTGGAGTTGATGGGACAATCCCCCAACTAACTCCATCTATTGAAATACTGAGTATACTAAAATAATAAAATAAATGAATATCCTCAAATGATAAGAGCTCACTGCTAATCTACTGTAGCTGGCTAAATCTGAATCTATCTATACGCGGTTGGGAACCTGAGCGTCCGAACCTATGATATAAGACATCATAGCACAAAGAAAGAGTATGTGTCAGTACGTGGAATATACTGGTATACTAGATGGGGTAAGGCTAAATGCAAAGGTTCATATGCATGAACAATTACTGACTACATGATATAGAGAAATTGGACATAAGAGTACATAGATAACTAATACTACTATAAATACTGAGTGTGCACTAATATGCATATTAATAAATACTATGACTAAGCTTGTCTGAAGCTAAGTCCTAAATTCTGATACTGAGTAACTGATATCTGAAGTTACTGATAACTGATTTACTGATACTAGTTGACTGTACCTGACAGACTTGATTCTGTAGAACTGAATTGAGTTCTATTCTAAAGAATGAAATTGACACTGTAGGAGGCAATCATCTAACCGACATGCCCAAAATAAGATAAGATAACTGAGTGGGGTCCAATCTGTAACCCCAATTAGAAGGGTGTTAATACCATGCCACGGGCAAGTACAAGCTGAGATTTACCCTCATTTGGCAGGTACTCTAATGAGAATGGTAGAACTTTCATCTGTTAGGTTAAAACAGCTCATCCACCCTCATCTAGCAGGTTTGATATCTCAACCTACATTGGCTACGTAGTTCTATAATGCAAGGATTGCTTCTAGAGATCACACCGTCAACTGGTAGGTGAGCCCCCATCCATGGGTTCACTCGGTGCTGAATCCAACTCCCAACTGAAAGACACTGAATAGAGTATTCTGAACTGGACTAAACTGATATTGAGCTTACTGAACTTTCCTGAGTTTGGTAAACTGATTGAGTTCTACTGAGTTTTGTAAGTGACTTAGAGTACTACTGATCATGACATGAATGAGGTTCTGTACCTGACATGGGCTCTAGGCACAAAGCTAAATTGTCGAGTATTAAATACTCCCAGGACTCGATATCATGAAAAGTAAAGCATAGTATAATCTTGAATTACATGACATTGTTCACTTGTTCACAATTCATCCATAGACTTTTTATCAAACACTTGTAAGGCATCTACTTATTCATGAAAGGGGAACACATGCTATCAGGTTATAATGGCACTAATTCATTCACATAGGCATTTTATCAAACACATGGGGAGCATACTTAGGTTATACAAAAATCAACACACATAGTTATCATAGCTACATCAATCAGCTTATAAATTGAAGGGGTTCATCAAGAGGATCATATAATTCAACACATAAAATGATTAATTTCATGAAAGCTTGTAATTTAACTATGGACAAAAACCCAACAATAACATGAACATGAATTCAATTAGATTCAAGAATGGACGTTCATAACTCAACAATCTTGTAGTTTGAAAATGGATTCGTGGACTCTATGGGTCGAAGGGACCCATAGATGAACACCTAACATACCATGGGATGTTAATTCTTGAAGGTTCTTTAAGAAATTCTTGAGCTTTGGTCTTGAATTTTTGAAACTAGGTTTTCTTGATTTTGAGAGAGAATGATATACCTTTGGGAAAATTGTGTGAATAATGATATATTTTGCTCATTTAGGGATTAATTTTATGTTTAAGGCTGATCTGGGTCATGAGAAAAGTCTAATTTGACCTTGGGATTTAAAATCCCACAACTAGAATACTTATTAAGGCCTTACCTTGATGCGGTGAATGGCTCATCGCTATATCCACCGCGATGCGGTGGAATCATGGTGACTCTCTGGATAGTGATAATTGTTCTTTTCGAGTTCACCGCATTGCGGTGCAATCGCGGTGACCCTCTGGAAAATGATAAATGCCGAAATAGCCTTCAGTTCGACGTGATGGAGTTCTCATCTCGATACTTACCATGACACGGCCTAATCGTGGTGAGCCACTAGTTTTACATAAACTGTCCTAACTCTTCACCTGGGTATCGGATTTGGGAAAATTTTATATCGTTAGAAAGGTGACTGAATTTTCTACTCATTCGCAGGTGGTAAACTAAAAAATAATGAGTATTTCATAAATTTTATATTGGATAACTCATGTACTTAGAGCTAAGTTAAGCTTGAGGAATACGGGTTATTACAATATCTCCCCCTTGGAAATATTTATCCTCGAATGAGACTGATTAAGTTGAAAAACACTGATAGACTAAGTTGACACACTGACCATGCATAACTGAGACATGACTACATGACTGGACTACTGACAAACTGAGTTCTTATACTAAACATGCATATTTGATGCATGGAATACATGACTGAAGCTACTGGTAAGCTAAATTTTTGCACTAAACTTGCATATCTGATGCATGAGTACATGTCTGAACTGATTCATGAATGAATGACTAAATATGCAACGGTAAGGGATACCCGACATATCGGGGACTGAGCTTTCCCTTTTTGTTGAACCTCTTTACTCCTTTAGTGGGAGAGATTTCCAAGTACACAAAATCATCGATCTCAAACTCGAGATCCTTTCTCCTCACATCTGCATAGGATTTCTGTCGGCTCTAGTCAGCCCTTAATCTTTCTCTGATTAACTGAACCTTTTCTAAGGCATCTAATACTAAGTCAGGCCCTACAACTATGGCCTCGCCTACCTCGAACCAACCGATTGGAGATATACATCTCCTACTATAGAGGGCTTTAAAGAGCCATCTAAATACTAGAATGATAGTTTTTATTATATGAAAACTCGATCAAAGGCATGTGGTTATTCCAACTACCTTTAAAATCAACCACGTATGCTCTTAACATGTCTTCTAGAGTCTGAATGGTCCTCTCTTCTTGACTATCTATCTGAGGGTGGAAGGCTATACTAAAATGAACTTGGGTACTAAGACCCTTTTAGAACGCATTCTAGAAATGAGAGGCAAACTGGGTACCTCTATCTGAGATAATAGATATTGGTACTCCATGTAACCTGACAAACTCTCTGATATAGGGTTTGGCATAGTCCTCAGCTGAATATAAAGTATGAACTGGCAAGAAATGAGCTGATTTTTTCATCTTGTCTACGATAACCCATATGGAATCATGCTGATAACGAGTATGAGGCAAACCCGTCACAAAGTCCATGTTCACTTCTTCCTATTTCCATATAGGAATACTAAACTCCTGCATGGACCCACTAGGCTTTTGGTGCTCAATCTTAACTTGCTAACATGTAGAGCACCTAGCCATAAACTCTGTGATATCCCTCTTCATCTTACTCCACCAATAGATCTTCCGCAAATCATGGTACATCTTAGTGGCCCCTGGATGAATTGAGTAACGCGTACCATGCACTTCTGCAAGAATTTGTTGCATCAAGTCGTCTACACCTAGCACACATAGCCAACCCTGGCAACATAATACACCATCTTCCCCTTGGGAGAAAATCTCTACTTTATAATTGCTGGTTGACTCTTTCAACTTCACTAGCCAGGGATCTCTATTCTGTTTTTCCTTCACCTCAGAAACTAGAAAGAATTCAGAACTACTCTGAACCCACGCACTACCTTCTGCTAAATCGACTAAACGGACACCTAGTTGGGAAATCTGATGAACTTCCTGGGCTAACTTCTTCTTACCATCCTCAACATGAAAAACACTACCCATAGACAGTCTACTAAGAGCATTTGCCACTACATTTGCTTTGCCCAGATAATACAGAACACTCACGTCATAATTCTTTAATAACTCTAACCACCTTCTCTGACATAAATTCAAATCTTTCTGAGAAAGGACATACTGAGTCTGTAATGATCTGTGAACACATCAACATTCACCCCATATAAATAGTACCTCCAAATCTTTAAGGCGAATACTATAGCTGCTAACTCAAGATCATGGGTAGGGTAATTCATATCATGGGGTTTAAGTTATCTAGAGGCGTAGGCTATGACCTTACCTCTCTGCATGAGTACATAACCCAAACCTACTCTGGATGCATCACAGTACACTACAGACCCATCTGAACCATCTGGCAGAGTCAAAACTGTGGCTAAGGTGAGTTTAGTTTTCAACTCCTGAAAACTCTTCTCATAAGAATCTGAGCACTGAAACTTGACTTTATTCTGAGTTAATCTAGACATGGGGGATTAAATAGACAAAAATCCTTCAACAAACCAGTGGTAATAGCCAGCTAAACCCAAGAAACTCCTGATATCTAATGGAGAAATGGGTCTAGGCCAGTTTCTCACCACTTTAATCTTTCAAGGATCAAATATAATGCCATCACCAAAAATAATATGACCAAGGAACGCTACTGACCTTAGACAAAATTCTCACTTACTAAATTTGGCGAACAACTGGTGAGTTCTAAGAGTCTAAAGTACGATTTTGAGGTGGTCTGTGTGATCATTCTCACTATGGGAATAGACAAAAATGTCATCGATAAAGACTATAATGAACATGTCTAAGTACTGCTTGAACACTCTATTCATCAAGTCCATGAAAGTTGTTGGATATTAGTAAGACCAAAGGACATGACTAGAAACTCAAAGTGACAATACCGATTTTGGAAAGCTGTTTTCGAAATGTCACATTCTTTGACTCTGAGCATAGCCTAATCTGATGTCTATCTTATAAAAGTAAATAACACCCTGAAGTTGGTCAAACAAGTCATTGATTCTAGAAAGTGGGTACTTGTTCTTGACTATAACTTTGTTCAACTGACGATAGTCTACATACATTCTGAGAGAACCATCTTTCTTCTACATGAATCAGATCGGTGTGCCCTATGAGAAAACACTGGGTCTATGAACCCTTTGTCTAAAAGGTCCTTTAACTGCTCTTTTAACTCTTTGAGTTCTATTGGTTCCATTCTGTATGGTGGAATAGATATGGGAGTTCAATGAATGAAAAGTGGAACTCAAGTTTGCCGACATATGGGGTAGGTGTAATGCCCCGAGTCTGTACCCCTAACACAACATAATGCTTACAACCCCGAAGGACCACAAGCTAACCCATGACTGATATCTGTTTTGAGCATTGAATAATATACCAAAATAAATGCAGAATAATAGACTCAAATGCCATAAGGTTCAAATATCTAAAATACTGCTGAAATATCAAACTATAATAAAAATGTATAAAATTGAAAATTGTCTAAAAACTAATCTGAAAAGCCTCTAATTAAACTGTCTGAAATTAGATTTGATGGGACAATCCCCCAACTAACTCCTTCTACAAAAATACTGAGTTTACTAAATAATAAAATAAAAAAGTATCCTAGAATGATGAGAACTCACTACTAATCTACTGTTGCTGGCTAAATCTGAATATATCTATGCACGGTCGGGAACCTGAGCGTCCAAACCTATGATATAAGACATCATAGAACAAAGAAAGAGTATGCATCAATACGTGGAATGTACTGGTATGCTAGATGGGGTAAGGATAAATACAAGGGTTCATATGCATGAATAATAACTAACTGCATGATATAGAGTAACTGGACATGAGAGTACATGGAAAACTGATACTACTGTAAATACTGAGTATGCACTAATGTGCATATAAATAAATACTGTGACTAAGCTTATCTGAATCTGTGTCCTGAATTCTGATACTAAGTAATTGATATTTGAAGTTACTAATAACTGATTTACTAATACTGGTTGACTATACCTGACAGTCCTAATTCTATAGAACTAAACTGAGTTCTATTCTAAAGAATGAAACTGCTACTGTGGGAGGTAGCCATCTAACCGACATACCCCAAATAAGATAAAATAACTGACTTGGGGTCCAATTTGTAATCCCAATTAGAAGGGTGACAATACCATTCCATGGGTAAGACAAGCAAATAGTTACCCTCATCTCGCAGGTACTCTAATGAGAATGGTGGAACCCTCATCTGTTTAGTTAAAACACATCATCCACCCATATTTGGTAGGTTTGATGTCTCAACCTACACTGGCTATGTTGTTCTGGAGAGTAAAGATTGCTTCTAGAGATCACACCCTCTACTGAAAGGTGAGCCCCCATCCTTGGGTTCACTCGATGCTAAATTTTACTCCCAACTAAAAGATACTAAAGTGAGCATACTGAACTAGACTGAACTGATACTGAGCTTACTAAGGTTTCTTGAGTTTGGTAAACAAAGTGAGTTCTACTGAGTTCTGTAACTTATTAAGATTACTATTGATCGTAACATGACTAAGTTTCTATAACTGACATGGGCTCTAGGAACATAGCTAAATTGTTAGGTATGAAATACCCCCAGGAGTCGATAGCATGAAAAGTAAAGCATAGCATAATCTTGAATAACATAACATTGTTCACTTGTTCATAAGTCGTCCATAGAGACTTTTTATCAAACACTTGTAAGGCATCTACTTATTTATGAAGGGGGAACACATGCTATCAGGTTATAATGACACTAATTCATTCACCACTGGCATTTTATCAAACACATGGGGGCATACTTTGACTATACAACAATCAACACATATAGTTATCATAGCTACATCAATCAACTTATAAATTAAACAGGTTCATTAAGAGGATCATGTAATTAAACACATATAATGATTAATTTCATGAAATCTTATAATTTAATTATGGATAAACACCCAACAATAACATAAACATGAATTCAATTTAATTCAAGCATGGAAGTTCATAACTCAACAATCTTGTAGTTTAAAAACAGATTCGTGGACTCTATGGGTGGAAGGGGCCCATAGATGAACACCTAACATACCTTGGGATGTTAATTCTTTAAGTTTCTTGGATAAATTCTAGATCTTTGTTCTTGAATTTTTGAAACTAGGGTTTCTTGCTTTTTAGAGAGAAAGATGTAGTTTGGGGAAAATTGAGTGACTAATGATATATTTTGGTCATTTAGGGATTAATTTTGTATTTAAGGTTGATTTGGGTTATGTGAAAAGTCTAATTTTCCCTTGGGATTTAAAATCCCGCAACTAGAATGCCGATTAAGGCCTCATCGCGATGCAGTGAATGGATCATTGCTATATCCACTGTGATGCGGTGAAATTGCGGTGACTCTTTAGATTATGATAATTGTTGTTTTGGGGTTCACCATGATGCAGTACAATTGCGGTGACCCTCTAGAAATTAACAAATGCCGAAATTCCCTTAGCGTGACACGGAGTATCACAACGCGGCCTAATTACGGTGAGCCATTATTTTAACATAAACTGGCTCTTCGCTCGGGTATTAGTTTTGGGAGAATTTTATATTATTAGAAAGATGACTGAATTTCCTATGCAATGGCAGGTGCTAAACTAAAAAATACTAAGTATTTCATTAATTTATATCGAATAACTTACGTACTTAGAGCAAAGTTAAGCCCTAGGAATACAGGGTATTATAGTAGGTCATGGCGACCTTATATAATACTAAGAGGTGCATGGGAATACTTTGTATATATGTATCATGAGGGTATGGGTACTTGGGAATCCTCTACTCTAATGGTGTCTCTAGTTCATGCGGCTACACGCATCGGGGCTCGTTCAGGGGTTACACTGGACCCATATAACCCGTAGGTGGTTAAGGATGATTAATCTACACCTACCTAGGTTAATTATTTCAAATTTATTTTAAACCTGGTTCTCTTTTCTGGCATGATCATATATATGTATGGCTTGTATGAATATGGTTGGTTTACTTGGTTTTGTTAATTAGCCTTATTTTATTCTTATCTTGAGTAAATGCTAGTGTTCACCTGCTAACATTTCTTTGGGAGGCTGTATCCCCACGTGATGGAGGAACTGACCGTTCTACTTCTCCTACATAGTGATTATACATTCGAGGTCATCTTTTGAATTAAAGTGGTGAGCTTTCATCTTTTTAGACGACTCCATTTCATGGATGTTATTTCATACTTTGGTTTATTTATGGATATTGATTTTGGCTATGGTTGGGAGCATGTCCTAATTAGATTTCGGTATTTCTTTTTGGTTTTAGGATTTTGTGGAACTACTATAGGTTGGTATGGGCAGAATCGGTAGGGGTGTCAGCCTTAGTATTGGCATTTGTATTGGGGTTGATACTGGTTGACTGCATTGTTGGTTGTTCCATCTTTCTATATTTGTTATGGAACTTGGTTTGATTATTATTTGGTCTATCAATTTATGGTTTGTCTTGGTTATCGAATGGGTTTGGGAAGTTGGACTTGGTTGGGCTGGTCTCAGTAATAACCTATCCCAGAGTCTTTATATGGACCATTACACTATCTTATTATATGTTCAAAATTGAGCCAACTGAGGGTAGGCGGCTGGAGTTTGAGCTGGGTAATGAGGGTGGTCACCGATCCCGATTAAACTTGGGATGTCCATTATGATAAGGCCCTAAGTCGGGTTGGGTCAATTAGTCTAACCCATCCACAAGCTCTCGGTACAGAAATGCAACCACCAATCCTCAAAATACCTCAGGATCAAGAGATGTAGTCTTTGCCTCACCACTGAACACATTATCACGAATCACCCTTACTTTTTTATCATACAATTATCGAGCTTGAATATGGTCCATCAATGAAGATCTAACCTTAACAAAGGCAAAAAATTCCCAGGCATCGTAATATCAAGTCAGACCAACTGGTTATCCAAGGAATGAATGTTTAAGACTAAAGGTCGCTCTCCTACCAATAGATAAGCTAAACTCCCATACTCGCTGCTTTTTGACTCAAGGAATCTGCTACCATATTAGCCTTGTTGGGATGATAAAGAATAGTGAGGTCATAATCCTTAATAAACTCTAACCATCTACACTGTATCAAATTAAGATCTCACTGAGTAAAGAAGTACTGGAGGTTATTGTGATCAGAAAAACTCTCACAATGAACTTCATACAAGTAGTCTCATTATAATTTTTAGCACAAATACATTCTCGACTAACTCCATACCATGAGTAGGGTAGTTTTTCTCCTAAGTCTTCAATTGTCAAGAAGCATAAGCAATCGCCTTACCCTTTTTCATTAACACACAACCCAAACCAACTCTAGAAACATCACAAAACCCCATGAAACTCATGCCCTTCTCAAGTAAAGTCAATATAGGAGCCGAATTCAACAACTCCTTGAGCTTTTTAAGTTTACCTCACAAGCATCCAACTACTGAAAAAAAAATTTCTTTTGAGTCAACTTGTTCAAAGGAACCGTGATAGAAGAGAAACCTTTCATAAAGTAGTGATATATCTGTAACGCCCCAAATCTGATACCCGAAATGCTAAATGGTGCTCATTGCCCTGAAGGGCCACAAGCTAACCCATGACTGATATCTGTAGTATAATGCATAAAATACTTTATAATGCGGAAGCATGAACTACAAGGCCATAAGGTTCAATACTGAACATGATCTTAATGATATAACTTCTTTGTGGGGTAATAGAATACCCAAAACAAAACTGAACATACTAAAGTCTGAAACATGATAGTCTAGAAAGCCTCTAACTGAATGAACTGTCTAAGTAAGGAGTTGATGGTACATGTTCCCAACTAACTCCCACTAGTAAAACTGATTAATTAGATAATAGGGAAATAATCATGTCCTTAAAAGATGAGGACTCGCTTCTAACTCTGTCTGCGGATATCTGGAATCTACTATTGCTCTAGAGCTCGTGTCTCTAAACCTATGGTATAAGACACCATAGCACAAATGCATCAGTACTTTGAATGTACTAGTATGCATGTGAGGTAGGTTGAATACATGGGGTTCATATGCATGAACAATAATAATAACTGAATAACTATCATGAGCGTGAGAATACATACATGAGACATAGCAACTGATATTAATATTATGATAACATGATTACTGAATCAGAATATAACTGATAACATGAGTGACTGTAACTAAAAGTCCTAAATCTGATGGAACTATCTGAGTTTCGTACTATATCTGAATTGACTATATCTGACAGTCTTAAAATCTGAAGAACTATTTGAGTTCTATTACTGAGACTAATTGACTGTGTCTGACAGTCCTGATTCTATAACATAAAACTATGGAAAGTAGTTATCCAACTGACATGCCCCTAATATCCAATAAGGCTGATTTGGGGTCTAATCTGTAACCCCAATTGAAAAGGGTGTCAATACTGCACCACTGGTAAGGACAAGCTGTAGGCGACCCTCATCTGATAATGTCCCCAATACGAGAATGGTGGAGCCCTTATCTGATAGTACTTATCCACCTCATCAACCCTTATCAGATAGTGTTGATGTCTCAACCTATGCTGGCTACATAATTCTTGAATGCAAGAATGACTTCTAAAGATCACACCCTCATCTGATAGTGTATGTCCCCATCCTTGGGTTCACTCGGTGCTAATTTCTACTTCTATCTGAATAGACACTAAACATGATTTACTGAACTGAGCATGGGCTGAGTTACTAAATTTCGTTGACTGACGAAATACTATTGATATCTGACAACTAACTGAGTCCATGAGATCATGGAGATTTCCTGAGTCATAAGACTGTCTGAAGTCTAAGGATTCATAGCTTGACTGAGAGTATCATGAAAACATGAAATAGCTCTAGGCACACAGCAAATGTTTTGGGTACAAGTACCCCCAGGACTCGATGGAACGAAACTAACAAAGCATTACTTACTTGAACATATAATTAACATCATAATCTATAATACATTTATAGAATCATTTCATCAAAACATATGATAGGCATAACTTGTACATACATGGGGATTTGATGTTATCATGCTAGTTAGGCACTTTTTCTTCATCTAGGCATTTAATAAAACATATTTTAGGAATGGTACATATAAACATCATTGTACAATAATTAAACATCATGGTTCAATTCTAATTTCATCGTTCAAGGGTTTAGTCATAGGTTTGCATGAATCCATATCTATAATAATTTAACCCACATAGGATTTATCACCTAACATGGAGTAGAGTTCAATTTCTCATTATCCACATGAATAAGAGCAGCCCAATCATGAAATTCATAAGAAAATCCATAAACTTAAATTTAGAAAAGGGATTCTTGGGCTTCATGGATGAAAGGAGTTCATAAATGAACACTATGCGTACCTTAGTTTGTGATTTCGTGGAGATTGATGGTGAAAACTTTCTTGGAATTAGATCTTCTATGAAACCCTAGCTTGTTCTTGAGAGGTTTTTGAGAGAAGAGAGCATATTTTGGGTGAAAAGTGGTTGAATTGTATGTTAAAGGGCTTAAATAGGGGTGAGAAGTTGACCCTTTTAACGCTGGATGCCCCATTTAATTTCAATAAAATTTTCCCGAAATGAACCCCTAGCGCAATGCATCTCTATCACGCTAAGTCATAGGAATTTGATAATTAGGAAACTGAGGGATGGCGCGATGTGGAGGCATCGCGTAGCCACTTCTTTTGTGACCTGGAACTTTGGCGCGACATAGGGAAAATCGCGCTGAGACACTGGAAAATGGACCATTCTGAATTTGAGCCCTAGCGACGCGCCATAATCATGGACCCCTACTGGAATTTTCCAAATGTCATTTACTCTTTTGGCGCAGCATGCGACTGACTAATATGGCGCTGTTTTACAACAGGAACTTGTAATAGTTGTAAATTCTACCCGATTATTGGATTTGGGCGAATCTTATATCGATGGAAAGCTTATTGAATTTCCCACATGACAAAAAATGAAAATATTGAAAATCCTTCATGTAATAACCATCATTAAATTTAGAAGCTAATAATAGTCATTCTTGAGATAAAATTAGCTAGAAAAAAGTATGGGGTATTACAATATCTCCCCCTTGAGAACATTTATCCTAGAATGAGACTAACTGAGAGGGCAGAAAAGACAACTGACATACATACTGAACTTGAATAACTGGAAGATGATCTCATGACTGACATGACTGACAAGCTAAACATATAATACTAAACATGCCTATATGATGTATGTGTAACTGATTCGTGATGCATGACTGAGTGTTCTGAAGAACTAAGTTCTCACAATGAGAATGCATGTCTGATGAATAATTATATTACTGAACTGATACATGAGTGCATGACTGAATATGTAATTGTACTTGATACCAAGTTTATAATGGGAACATGAGCATAAAACTGCATACCAAGTTTGTGATGAACACTAAACATAAAACTGAGTAAGCTTAAGGAGAACTATTACCTTGATCTTGATGTGAGTTGGCGAAGAAGAGGTAAGGATACTTGGTATGCATGTCTGCCTTTGCTTCCCAAGTATCTCCCTCGATGGACTGATTTTGCCAAAGAACCTTTATTAAAGGGACTTCTTTGTTCCTCAATCTATGAGTCTGATAGTCTAAGATTTCGACTAGAATCTCTTCATAAGAGAGAGTGTTATGAATATCAATGCTCTGAATAGGGACTACAAATGATGGGTCACCTATACACTTCTTGAGCAAAGAAACATGAAAGATAGGATGAACTGAGGCTAGCTCTGAAGGAAATTCGAGCTCATAAGCTACCTTACCGAATTGACTGAGAATTTTGAAGGGACCGACATATCGGGGATTGATTTTCCCTTTTTTGCCGAACCACTTCACTCCCTTCATGGGAGAGATTTTTAGATAGACATAGTCACTAATCTCGACCTCGAGATCTTTTCTATGAACATTTGCATAAGACTTTTATCGGCTCTAAGAATCCCGGAGTCTTTCTCTAATCAACTGAACTTTTTCTAAGGCATCGAATACCAAGTCAGGCCCTATAACTTAGGCCTCACATACTTCGAACCAACCAATTGGAGATCTACATCTCCTACTATATAGAGATTTGAATGGAGCCATGTGAATACTGGAATGATAGCTGTTGTTGTATGCAAACTCAATCAAAGGCAAGTGGTCATCCCAACTACCTTTGAAATCAATTGTACACACCCTTAGCATATCTTCTAGAGTCTAAATAGTCCTTTCTGCTTGACCATCTGTCTGAGGATGGAAGGCTATACTGAGATGAACTTGGGTACCAAGACCCTTAAGGAATGCTTTCCAAAAATAAGAGGAGAACTAGGTACCTCTGTCTGATATAATAGATAGTGGAACACCGTCTAATCTGACCAACTCCCTGATGTAGAGTTTGGCATAATCCTCGGCTGAATAAGAGGTATGGACTGGAAGGAAATGGGCTGATTTGGTCATCCTATCTACAATGACCCAAACTGAATCATGTTGATGACGAGTTCGAGGCAAACCCATCACAAAGTCTATGTTCACTTCTTCCCACTTCCAAGTAGGAATAATGAACTCCTACATAGGACCACTAGGATTTTGATGCTCTATATTAACCTGCTGACATGTAGAGCACTTAGCCACAGACTCTGGAACTTCTCTCTTCATCCCACTCCACCAATAGATTTTCCGTAAGTTGCGGTACATCTTTGTGGCCCCTAGATGAATAGAGTAGCATGCACCATACGCTTCTTCAAGAATTTGCTGCCTTAATTCATCTACACCTAGAACACAGAGACGACCCTAACAACGTAAAACACCATCTCCCCCTTAGGCAAAAACCTCTACTTTTTGATCCTTGACTGGCTCTTTCAACTTGACAAGGTTGGGATCTCTATCTTGGTTTTCTTTTACCTCAAAAACTAGAGATGATTTTGAACTACTCTGAACCCATATATCACCCTATTCTGTATCGACTAAGTGAATGCCTAGTATGGCAAGCTGATGGACTTCTTGAGCTAACTTCTTCTTACTGTCCTCAACATAAGAAACACTACCCATGGATAGTCTACTATGAGCATCAACCACTATATTGGCCTTGCCCAGATGATAAAGGATACTCATGTCATAATCTTTCAAGAGATCTAACTACCTTCTGTGATGAAGATTGAGATATTTCTAAGAAAAGATATATTGAAGACTTTTATGATCAATGAACACATCTACATGAACACCATTTAGATAATGCCTCCTAATCTTCAAGGCCAAGACTACGGCTGCTAACTCAAGATCATGAGTAGCATAATTCCTCTCATAGGGCTTAAACTGTCTGGAGGCGTAGGTTATGAACTTACCATACTGCATGAGGACACAACCCAAACCTACTCTGGATGCATCACAATACACTACGAAACCATCTGGACTATCTAGAAGAGCTAATACTGGAGCTAAGGTAAGTCAAGTCTTCAACTCCTGAAAACTCTTCTCGGAATGATCTGACCACTGAAACTTGACTTTTTTCTGAGTCAGTCTGGACATAGGGGAGCAATAGAAGAAAATCCCTCAACAAACCATTTGTAATAGCCAGCCAAACCCAAGAAACTCCTAATATTTTATGGAGATATAGGGAAAGGCCAGTTTTTTACTGCTTCGGTCTTTTGAGGATCTACTCTAATGCCATCACCGAAAATAATGTGACCAAAGAATGCTATTGACCTTATCAAAAACTCATACTTACTGAATTTGGTAAATAGCTGATAATCTCTGAGAGTCTGAAGTACTATCCTGAGATGGTCTGCATCATTACATTCACTGCGGGAATAGACCAGAATATCATCTATGAAGACTATGATGAACATATCCAAGTACTGCTTGAACACAAGGTTCATCAAGTCCATAAAATCTGCTGGGGAATTAGTAAGACCAAAGGACATAACTAAGAATTTAAAATGACCATACCGAGTACGAAAAGCTGTTTTTAGAATGTCACAAGTCTGTCTTAGAGAAATAATTGGCACCGTGAAGTTGTTCAAACAAGTCATCAATTCTGGAAAAATGAAACTTGTTCTTGACCATAATTTTATTAAGCTGACATTAATCAATATATATTCTGAGAGAACCGTCTTTCTTGCGCACGAATAAGACTAGTGCACCCCACGGGGAAATGTTGGGCTTGATGAATCCCTTATCTAGGAGATCATTTAACTATTCTTTTAGTTCTATGAGTTCTTCTGGTGCCATTCTATATGGCGGAATAGATATAGGCTGAGTATCTGGAAAAAGATCAATGTCAAAGTTTATTTCCCTTATGGGAGAAATTCCTAGAAGATCTTCGGGAAAGACATCTAAATATTCACCTACAACTGGAACTGATTCATCGCTGGGAGTTTCAAAACTAGTTTTCTTAACTCGAACAAGATGATAGACACATCCTTTAGATATCATTTTCCATGCCCGAAGGTAGGAAACAAGCTGACCTCTGAACGCTGAAGTACTACCTTTCCACTCAAGGATGGGTTCATATGGAAATTAAAACTAGACTATTCTATTTTCGCAGTCGACTATGGCATAGCAGGAATGAAGCTAATCCATGCTGAGAATGACATCAAAATTAGTCATCTCTAATTCAACTAAGTCTGTTGAAGTGACTTTCTAAAATATCATAACTGGGCAGTTCCTGTATAACTGTCGGGCTATGATGGTTTTACCCACTGGGGTAGAGACTGAAAAGGGCTCTACTAGAATTTTGGGACTGACTCCAAAATCAACTACTATATAAGGAGTGACAAAAGATAAAAAATCTCATGAATCTAGCAAAGCATAAACATGCACATAAAAGATCTGTAATGTAACAGTAACCATATCAAGAGAATTTTCCTGATCTTGTTGGGACTGAAGAGAATAGAAACGATTTAGGTGTTGCCCACTAGTAGCACTGGAGGTGGCACCCTACTGATTTGGGTGATCGGACTGAGCTGAGGAGCGGAAATGACTCTGATAACCTGATTGAGGGCAGTCTCTGACTCTATGGCGTGGCTTTCCACAAATGAAACAAACATTTCTACCAGCTCTGCAAGCACCATTGTGGTTCTTACCACAAGTCTAACAAAGGGTATTAGTTTGGGCATTGCTAACACTGCCCTGAGACTTAGAGCCTGGTGCTCTATCTCTGTTACCCTCCCTGAACTTAGAAACTGGAGCACTGACTGGAGAAGGGGCTGGAACTGATGACTTAGGAAGAAACTGGGAACGGTTTTCTCTTTTTGATTTAGGCTGAGCAAAGTTCAAACTTTCTGTCTTCACTCTCTTATTCTACTTCTCCCTCTGCTTAATTTTCTGCTCCTCTATCTGTTGAGCCTGAGTCATAAGCCTACCTAAAGTCATGTCACTATTCTACAGGGCAGATCTTCACTCATTTACCATGCTATCATTTACCCCTGAAGCGAACGTACTCATCTTGGCTCTGCTGTCTGCAACCACATGAGGTGCAAATCTGGCTAATTGAGTAAACTTAAAAGAATACTCTTTCACCATCATATTGCCCTGCCTAAGGTTGATGAATTCTAGCACCTTAGCCTCTCTAATCTCTTGGGTAAAGAATCTGTCTAAGAATGCAGTGACAAAATCCTCCCACTCTATAGGACCTGCATCATCTGACCTTTCTGACTTCCACTATTTGAACCAAGTATGAGCCACATCCTGCAACTGATATGCAGCTAGATCAGCACTCTCAATAGTAGTCACCCCCATGATGTCTGTCACCTTCTGAATCTGATCAATGAATTCTTGAGGGTCGTCATCTACCTTAGACCCAAGAAAGGATCAAGGATTCATTCGGGTGAAGTCCCAAATTATAGATACGGCCAAATTGGCCACTGGGTTGGCCGGAACGACAGTTGGTCATTCATTTTGAGCAGCAACTGACTGAGCAAGAGTGGTGAATATGGCCCTAAACTCTACATAAGAAACATATTCATCCAAGAGATCTTCTTGGAAAGGCTGGGTTCTTCTCTTGGGAGGCATATTCTCAAATAAGGAGGAGAAATGGATTATACTAAGAGATTAGATTAAGATTATGCTCACTGGCACGATAAGAATACTGAAAGAAGGGAAACTATTCCTAAAACATCTTATAGCCTCCTACACATAAATGAGGAACATAACATATTTATGCAAAACTCTACAAGATGCGGCTTTCAGACTTCCTAGGGCACTATTGAACCTTAGGCTCTAATACCAAGTTTTTAACACCCTAAATCTGATACCCGAAATGCTATACGATGTTCATGACCCCAAAGGGCCACAAGCTAACCCATGACTGATATTTATACCTTTATACTATATAAAATACTTTATAATGCAGAAAAATGAATTCCAAGGCCATAAAGTTCAATACTGAACATGATCTGAATGATATAACATCTGTATGGGGTAATAGAATACCCAAAACAAAATTAAACATACTAAACTCTAAAACATGATAGTCTAGAAAGCCTCTAACTAACTGAACTATCTAAGTAAGGAATTGATGGGATATGACCCTAACTAACTCCCACTAGTAAAACTGATTAATGAGATAATAGGGAAATAATCATGTCCTCAAAAGATAAGGACTCACTTCTAACTCTGTCTGCAGATATCTAGAATCTACTATTTCTCTAGAGCTTGTGTCTCTGAACCTATGGTATAAGACACCATAGCATAAATCCGTCAGTACTTTTAATGTACTGGTATGCATGTGAGGTAGGATGAATACATGGGGTTCATATGCAAGAACAACAATAATAACTTACTAACTATCATAAGCATGAGAATACATACATGGGACATAGCAACTGACACTAATATTGTGATAACATGATTACTAAATCTGAATATAACTAATAACATGAGTGACTGTATCTGACATTCCTGAGTCTGATGGAATTATCTAATTTCCGTACTGTATCTGAGTTTACTATATCTAACAGTCCTAAAATTTGAAGAACTATCTGAGATTTATTACTGAGACTGATTGACTATGTCTGACAGTCCTAATTCTGTAACACGAAACTGTGGGAAGTAGTTATCTAACCTATATACCCCTAATATGCCAATATGGCTAAGTTAGGGTCCAATCTGTAACCCCAATTGGAGAGGGTGTTAATACCGCTCCACTGGTAAGGACAAGCTATGGGAGACCCTCATCTAATAGTGTCCACTATATTAGAACGGTGGGGGCCTTATCTGACAGTGCTTATCCACTTCATCAACCCTCATCGGACAGTATTGATGTCTCAACCTATGTTGGCTATATAATTTTGGAATGCAAGGATGACTTCTAAGGATCATACCCTCATCTGATAATGTATGTCCCCATCCTTGAATTTACTCGGTGCTAATTTCTACTCTCATCTAAATAGACACTGAACAGATTTACTGAACTGAGCATGGGCTGAATTATTGAATTCTGTTGACTGACAGAATACTACTGATATCTGACAACTGACTGAGTTCATGAGATCATGGAGATTTCCTGAGTAATAAGACTGTCTGAAGCCTAAGGATTCATAGCTTGACTGAGATTATCGTGAAAACATGACATGGCTCTAGGCATACAACTAATGTTTCGGGTACAAGTACCCCTAGGACTCGATGGAAGGAAACTGACCATGCATAACTTACTTGAATATATAATTAACATCATAATCCATAATACATTTATATAAGCATTTCATCAAAACATATGATAGGCATAACTTGTACATACATGGTGATTTCACGGTATCATGCTAGTTAGGCACTTTTCCTTCATCTAGGCATTTAATGAAACATATTTATAGGCATGGTACATGTAAACATCATTTTATAATAATTAAACATCATGGTTCAACTCTAATTTCATCATTCAAGGGTTTATTCATAGGTTTACATGAATCTATATCTATAATAATTTAACCCACATAGGATTTATCACCCAACATGGAGTAGAATTCAATTTCTCATTATCCACATGAACAAGAGCAGCCCAATCATGAAATTCATAAGAAAATCCATAAACTTGAATTTAGAAAGGATATTCTTGGGTTTCATGGATGAAATGAGTCCATGAATGAATGCTATGCATACCTTAGTCCGTGATTTTGGAAGATTGACGGTGAAACTTTCTTGGAATTGGATCTTCTTTGAAACCCTAGCTTGTTCTTGAGTGGTTTTTGAGAGAAGATAGCATATTTTGGGTGAAAAATGGCTGAATCACGTGTTAAAGGGCTTAAATAGGGGTGGGAAGTTAACCCTTTTAACCTTGGACACGTCATTTAATTTCAGTAAAATTTTCCTGAACTGAACCCCTGGCGTAACGCGGCGCTATCGCACCGTGTCACTAGAATTTGATAATTGAGAAACTGAGGGATGGCGCGAAGCGGAGCCATCGCATTGCCACTTCCTTTGTGACTTGGAACTTTGACGCGACGAGGGGAAAATTGCGCTGATACACTGGAAAATGGACAAATTCTGAATTTGGTCCCTGGCGCGATGTGCCATAATCGCGGACCCCTACTGGAATTTGCCAAATTCCATTTACTCTTTTGGCGCAGCACGCCACTGACTAATATGGCACTATTTTACGATAGAAACTTTTAATAGTCATAACTTCTGACCCGTTTATCGAATTTGGGCAAATATTATATTGATGGAAAGCTTATTTTATTTTCCACATGACAAAAAGTGAAAATGTTGAAAATTCCTCATGGAATAATCATCATTCAATTTATAATCTAATACTAGACATTCTTGAGATGAAATTAGCTAGGAAAAAGTACAGGGTATTACAATATCTTACTAACCCAACAAAACTCTAAATCTAGATAGAAGAAATAGGTCTAGCCCAATAGCGAACTGCTACTACCTTGGTTGGATTGACCATAATATAATCCTTGGTCATTACATGATCTAAGAAACAAATAGAATTTAATCAAAATTTGCACTTAGAGAACCTGGCATACAACTTCTCATCTTTATTCTCTGAAGTACGGTCCTCAAATATCTCACATGATAAACCTCATTATTAGAATAAATAAAGATATCATTGATGAACATAATCACAAAAGAATCAATATAAGCCCAGAATACACTATTTATCAACTCAATAAATGTCGGGTAACTAGTCAGCCCAAAAAATATAACCAAGAACTCATAATGGTCATACCGCATTCAAAAAGTTGTCTTTGGGATATCTAAACCTCTAATCCACAACTGATAATTATCAAATCTCAAGTCAATCTTAGAAAATACTAAAACACCCTAAAGTTAAAAAAATCATCAATGTGGGGAGAAGGATATTTGTTCTTGACAGTCATTTTGTTCAATTGCCGATAATAAACACGCATTCACATGAATCCATCTTTCTTCTTCACAAACAAGATAGGAGCACCCCAAGGAGACACACTCGGTCTAATGAAACATTTACCCAACAAATCCTCCAATTGCTTCTTCAACTGCTTCAACACTGTAAGCCTTCCTATAAGAAGAAATGGAAACGAGCTTAATTTTTGACTCAATATTGATACTGAAATAGATATTCCTGTTCGATGGCATACTAGGTAGGTTTGTAGGAAAAACATCCACGAACTCCCTAACCACTCACATAGAATCTAAAGGAGGCAATAAAACAACACTAGTATCACAAAATTAGGCCAAATAGGAAAAACATCCCTTTCCTACCATGCAACAATTATGCAGAAAAGATATAACATCTTTCGAACACAAGTTAAAAGCATCCTTCCATTCTAACTCAGAATACCAAAATTAGCTAAAGTCACAATCTTAACTAAACAATTCAAAACTGCATGATATGAAGCCAATCAATTCATATCCATAGTATCAAAATCAATTCATATCCATAGTATCAAAATCAATCATATCAAGGATAATTAAGTCTACTTGGCACAACTTTGAAATAAAGGTCATAACACATTATCGGTACAATCAATCCATCACTAAAAAATTGTCTACGGAAATAGACATAGTAAGGGACTTACACATAGCATCAATACTTGTAGCAAAATATGTGGATACAAAATACACTTAATGATAGATTTCTAAAGCACTCATGAATATTAGGAGGCATGCATAACCTCTTTAGCACAAAATTATTATAACGTTAAAAATTATGCAGATATTATGTGATAAAACAAGACTGTGGCATTAAAAAAAATCTTCATTCATAAAAGTTTCAAACTTCACTAATAATAATTGATAAGTTAATTCTTGTTTTATCTAGTTCATAATTTTTTATTTCATTTTATTTCTTTTCTTTTTGAAATATATATGGGAAATTGTTGGATATATTAAAAAAATTAATATGTCTACATTTACAATTGTAAGACAATTAATTCTATTTTTGAATAGTGTAATGGTTTGCATTTATTTCTCCACGTTAAATTTTTTTTATTGGCAATATTATAACTCACCCTTTGCATCACCTTTGCATCTATGAGAGACCACCTTTGATTAGTTTTTAATGCTTGAATACCATTTCAAAATATCATTTCCTTTATTTGACATTACAATAGATCCTTTTATGATAATCATTAGTTGATTACCAACTAACAATTCTTCAGACCAATACATACAAATTTACTTCATTTTTTACTATAGATTCCCTTCCTTTTTACTATCAACTTGTTGAATGCTAAAAAAAATACACTTATATCGGGTAAAATATCAAATATCCTTATGAAGGAACTCAAGTCACTCATCACTCTATGATGAACTCTACAAATATTTGTAGAAGAAAATATTTTCTATTCCCCAAGCCAATTCAATTATTTATTTTCACTACACCAAATATTTAATTGCACTAGCCTGAAATATCATTAAATTTAATTTTTAGAAGTAATTATTAATAATTGATAAAAACTACATTTTAAAATATTTCTATGATGAACTCTACAAATATTTGTAGAAGAAAATATTTTCTAGTCCCCAAGCCAATTCAATTATTTATTTTCACTACAGCAAATATTTGACTGCAATAGCCTAAAATACCATTAAATTAAATTTTTAGAAGTAATTATTAATAAGTGATGACAATTACATTTTAAAATTTTTAGTTTAGCTAATCCCTATCTATAATATATTAAAAGTGTGAAGACCCTTAGAAAACACGTTATACCTAACGAACCAAGGTAGTTATGGGACTCTCACTAGTAATGACCTCCTGGACTAGTACTGATGGTATCTCCTCGGATGAGTCTTTGTTTAGTTAGGATTAGGTTCTTGAAACCTTAACGCACTGATGAAAAATTGCTTCCAGTTTGCAGCTGATGAAAGTCTGCACTTTCATTACAGGCATCGGGGTGATTCACTTCAGGACAACCTCGGATATATGGGCACTGGTAGTGAATTCATCACGGTAATAAGTCTGTATCGAGAAAAATTCAAATTCGTACTTGAATCCCACTAGATCACTAAAAACTATGCTTTTTATCCCTATTTTTCTAATCGGACTCAAAGGGAGGTGAATTTGATAATTTAGGCTCTTTAGTCGGATTCTCTAAGGCTTGAAATGGAGTGATTAGATTGATTTCTTTCTGTATGTAGGTTTTCCTCACTTTCGTAGTCTCTCATTTAATTTATCCCTACCCTATCATAAAAAATTGCGTAGAAAAAGTAGTTTTGTACCCTTTTAATCGAAGAAGGTGTATTTCCTTCAACCTTTATGCTTTTCAACTTGAACAGCTTTTCCACGACAAGGAATTTTTTTTAGAGGGTGGATCCTATAAGAAAACTTGCCCCTTTTGTTTGGAATGCCTATCAGTCTTGGTGGTCTCATAGTACACGTCTCTTTTTATCAACCTTTGAATACTTTTGGGCTTTCCTTAGCTTTTAGGTGGATTCAATCTCTCCCTCCTAAAAAAGAGAAATATCCAAGAGAAAGGAGCTCACTTTGGAGTTGCTCATAGGAGAAGAACTGACATTTTCTCTTTTCCCTATCGACTTATATAAGACTAATAAGTCAGGGAGAGCTCTTACTTAGAGAGAGTTAGTTGGGTAGGGTCAATAGATCTAAGATCACATTAGATTCTAACCCTATGGTGACTTCACTCTCTTTAGAGATGATTAAAGACTAACAAAAATAGGGCAGGAGAGAGGGAAACAAAGCAAGAAGTCATTGATATATCATAGCGGGTTAAGAACCTAGGCTTAGTAAATCCCCGCTCAAATTTCATATGTAATGTAAGGAAATCCTCTGTGTTAAAAGGGGATATTTCTAAATAACTTTCTGAAGCAAAGACTAATAATCAAAAAAAGAGAAGACAATCAGTCAAGCTAGCAACTGAATTTTATGCTTTCAAGCTTAATGCGTTCATTCTCTCTAGGTCATTGAACTAGTTGAATGGAATTCCTTCCCACACGTACTTAATTCCAAAGCTCAAAGTTATTTTATCCCTTTACCAATCATAGAAGATGACGTATTCTATTTCCTTGTTGTCTCCATTGGTTGAACGGGGGGTACCAAAAGATCTCTACTTACCTTAGCCTTAGATAGAGGAGCGACATGACTTTCATTAGCTCCTAGCACAATATATCTTAACTCACTGTGGGTTAAGAGTAACTTGCTTAGACTATTGAATAACCTTCACTTTAGCGAGTTGTAGAACAAACTACATTCAAGGGGAGAATGAAAACTTTGAATAGAAGGATCAGTGCCTGTAGCAGTCCTGTAGTTAGGTTATGATGGTCATGATGAGCTCTACTAAAAATAAAATATCTTTTATTCATAGATGAAGTCCTATCTAAGGGCCTTCATTGCCCTTGAATTCTGTTCCCTAGTTCAATTCGGAACTCCAGATATATAAGTAGTGGCCAAGCAGCTCTATCCTTTTCAAATAGGTTGTCCTTCTCTCTCCCCACTTCTTAGTCTTATAGGATATCTCACCATTCAAGTAAGTCACTTTACCCGGTGCTTACTGTCTTTTTTCTAGCCTAACTGGTAGCAGTCCATTTTAGTACCCTTTTTCTAACTAGTCAAGTGGCTCTCACTCCTTGACAGTCAGTCTATTACCCAACCCTGACCCCATGCTTTCTGTTGGTCAACAACCAACTAAAGTGCTCTATACTTCTTCACTACTCATACAGGCTTGATGGAGTTAAGTTATATTAAGGGAATCATTTTGTCTCAATCAATCAAGAATGCCTCAATAGATAAATTCACTTATTTCACACAATTCTTCTAGTCATGCCTATTTCTCTTCATTCTATATTCCTATATGCAATGATGGAGATAGAGTACTTGGGATCAATAGATTTCTAAAAGTATGAAACTAACTAGTTTCACACTGGGAGAATAAGATCTGGAGCAATGACCCCAATAATTTGGAAGATATCTTGAGAAAAGGTTTTAGCACCGGTGTATCCTAGATGTACTCAAGTTTATTTAAAGTATACCAATGGTGTAACATCATCGACTTCTTGGGAAAAAGGAGTAAGATGACTTTAATATCTTATTTTGGAGAAATAAGTTGCTCATAAGGAATGGAAAAAAGCATATTATATTTGATCTCTAAGTTCGTACATAGAAATCCTAGGTGGGTCATCACTTGTAGGAATGACATAATGCTAATCCATGTTCCACACGGCCAAGGAAGAATTAGTTTTTAATTTTATTATGACTTAGTTATTTGAAAGAGCAATTAATTCGATCAGAATAGTGGAATGGAAGGCTGTAAAAGAATGAAATACTCCTTTATTTTCCAATCGGCCCTCATAGACGACACTCAGAAAGGTCTCAAGATTCTCAGTCACTCTTTTTAAGGGGAGGAATAGTGAGGAAAGGGAGCAAGACCAAACTAAGCCACTAGTAGAGTAAGCTATTCCCACATGTAAAGTTGAATATGAATAAATAAATCCAGCCTCAACCAAGAAGATCAACCTGAGCCTTTGAGTTGAGTCTTATGGCAGCACAGAATGAAATAATCTGCGACCAACAAGTTTTCCAAAAGCGAACTGAATAGAATGATTACTTTCCAAAAATATTTCTTCAAATCAAAGAAAGAAGGTCTATTTTTCCACTAGTTCCTTGATCAAACCAATGATTCTGTTCTTAAATTAATAGAGAGAGTTTTTTTTTAGTTAGAATTCGATCAATGGAATGAAAGAACCATCCTTTCCTATTGCTTTTTTGTCCTATCAGATAGAAAGAAAACTAAACCCCAAAAAGCCCTTCTTTACTTTACTACTTTACGGGGTGAGGGTAAAGGGGGCTTACATAGAACCGAGGTAAAGTGGTTTATGATTGAATCTCAGAGTCATCCTTATCATTTGGTAGATCCAAGTCCATGGCCTATTTTGGGTTCACTCGAAGCTTTGGCAATAACCGTAGGAAGTGTGATGTATACACACTCATTTCAAGGGGGTGCAACACTTCTTAGTTTGGGCCTCATATTTCTCCTATATACCATGTTCGTATGGTGGCATGATTTTCTATGTGATCCACATTCGAAGGACATCATACCAAAGTCGTACAATTAGGACCTCAATATGGTTTTATTCTATTTATCGTATCGGAGGTTATGTTCTTTTTTACTCTTTTTTGAGCTTCTTCTCATTCTTATTTGGCACCTATGGTAGAGATTGGAGAAATTTGGCCCCCCAAATTGGATTATGGTTTTAGATCCTTAGGAAATCCCTTTTCTTAATACCCTTATTCCCTTTTCATCTAGAGCTGCCGTAACTTGGGCTCATTATGCTATACTCACGGGGAAGAAAAAATGAGTAGTTTACTCTTTAGTAGCTACCATTTCATTGACTCTAGTATTTATAGGCTTTTAAGGAATGGAATATTATCAATCACCCTTCACTATTTTAGATTGAATTTATTGTTCTACCTTTTTCTTAGCAACTGGCGTTCATGGTTTTTATGTGATTATAGGTACTATTTTCTCGATCATATATGGTTTCGCCAATATCTTGGTCATATGACCAAGAAGCATCACATTGTCTTTGAAGAAGTTGTATCGTACTGGCATTTTGTAAACATGGTTTGGTTATTCCTATTTGTCCCTATCTATTGGTGGGGAGGCATATGAAGAAAGAAATTAGTTGATTGAGGAATGAAATCTCAAAGACAAAGAGAATCGGGCTTTCTAAAGAATTACTGCAGCTTTCCCACTCCCTTTGATTATCATATACAAAAAGGTCTCTTCTACTTTCCTACCAAATCTCTCTCTATTTTGGCACATAAATGAAAGGATCGAAGAGATTATGGCAGATCATGTTCACCAAGAAATGACCTGAAATTGGATCTTGGTCTATTTGAGATTGTTTCTTTTAATTGTAATCAAAGATGTTTTCTTGTCTCTCATTTATTTTCTGAAAAGAAAAAAAACCTAATAGATCAAAATCATATGGTACCTAGCCATTTAAATCAAATCTCTATTTTGGTACAATGAGAAGGGGGTTTCACCTAATTACTCTAAATTTGCTGATCTAGAAAAGAGAAAGGATTAGGTTTTTTCTTTAGATAGAGTAGAGGCTCATTCCTGGCCTCTTTGGCAGTAGCTAATATAAATTCGTAACCTGTCATCTTTTGGAAAGAGTCTTCAGATCTTGCTTAGGCAAAGGAGTGATTAACACTCACTCGTAATTTTTTTGAAGTGGTAAGCACAAGGACAAGTTGATTCATAAAGGAGAAAAGAAGTAGCCTAGACTGGTTCTTGTTTGTTTTTCTTAGCGGTATAGTATGGCACATTATAAATCACAATTAGAGAGAAGTATATATATATATATATATATATGGTAGATCCATAGTAAATCATGAAGTACATGACTTCTCTATCTCTTTCCTTAGTTGAGAGAGAGGGAGCTCACTCTCGACATGTAGGCATATCTCATTAAATCTGTCTTTTTGCCACATAGCATATAACGGGAATTAAACTGCCTCTATTGCTGGTGGACAGATGTATAATGTACTACTTCGATCTAGAAACTTTTTAGAAGTAGTTTTGGCTTGGGAAAAACCCATGGATGAGCGAGAATACATGAATATTTTTGTTAGAAGGTTTCCCCTTACAGTCTCTTTTGTTAAAATGAATGCGGATGAGTGCTTGATTTCTTTAAGAATTTTGATTGTACAACAAAGAATGTGGCTGAATACTGGGCCATCTACCATGGCCTTATGTTGGCATAGGATTTGGGTTACAAGAAGGTCATTCTTGAAACAGATTTGGAATATTGTTTGCATGCTATTATTTATTTTATTTCCTCTAATCACCCTCAAGCACAACTGATCTAAGCTTGTAGGAATTTTTTCAAAGGGATTGGCAGTTCTTTTGTAAGCATACTAATAGAGAAGAGAGAAGGTAACATCGTGTCCAACTGGTTGGCATCTGAAGCTCTGAAGTAGCAGTCGAGTTATCAATAGCTTTTGGCCTGTCTTACTCTATAAATAATTGTGTAAATTTCAGGAATCTGATTCAAGATTACTTGGACAAAGGTTTGTTCTAGATAGAAGACAGACCAATGGGAATCAAGACATCACTATTTATAGAAGAAGTTGAGATCAATATGATGTCTGCTGACTTAAGAAAATTGTCTGACCCAGACATCCCATCCCATAAGAGTCAAGCCCAGAAAACATGGAAAGTCATTCTCCAAGTCCATTATAAACAACAGGATTATGTTTAAGATGTCAACTTGAAATCTCAATTAATCAAGGAGAAAAGCATCTACCCTTTTGAAAAAGAATGGAATGGCGACCTGTGGTAAGAGAGCCTTTAGAACAAGAGCGAAGTATGATGACTGACTAAATTGGCCTCTCTACTCAATTGATTGGGTATAGTTGTGTAAAGCAGCATAAGTGCTAACCTGATCTAAGAAAATAGGGGGAACATGAAAGCAAGGCTTTTCGGCTGCAAGCATCTGTAGGCCTATCAGCCATAAAGTATGCATAAGTGGGAATGGGAAAAAGAATGGTTATAAGGCATCTAGAGAACCTATTTTTGATTGGTCATAACTAGAACTCTTAGGTTAGGGGGATAAGACTAGTTCATTGATCCATACCATGGCCTGAGACCGTTGGGAGGGGGCTTGGCACACTAGGAAGGATCTTCTTAAAAATATAGTATGACTTAGCACGCTAGGAGTGGGGGTCAAATCATACCATAAATATTGGAGGGAATAATGATTTTCACTAATCGCCAAAGTTGTAGATAAGAGAAGGGCTTAGCACAAGGAAAATAAGCTAGCCAAGATTAGTAAGTCTAGAATAGAATCCATAGGGCATAGTTTGCAAGATTTAGTCAAGTTTTTTCTGCATATAGGCTGAAGTAAATAGATGTTGATCATTCAGTATGTGTTTGTCATATCCAAAGTAGATCTTTAATCCTTGTTGTCTATGTTGATGATATTGTAATTATGGGTAGTGAGAGGACAGGGATTGCTGACTTGAAATAATATTTTAGTAAATATTTTTTTACGAAGGATCTTGGAAATCTTGGATACTTATTGGGTATTGAAGTAGCAATATCAAAGGCGGGAATATCATTTTATCATAGGAAGTATGTTATAAACTTTTTAGAGCAGACTGGATTATTGAGAGAAATATGGATACTCCTATGGATCCGACTTTGAAATTTAGTAAGGATGATGGCCTGCTATTTGAAAATCAAGAGAGGTATAAATGTTCGGTTATAAATCTTATCTATCTGACTGTAACCTGACCAGATCTAACCCTTGCTCTTGGAGTGGTTAGTCAATTCATGCAGAATCCAAGAAAAGATTGTTGGGACATTTTTTGTCCTATCTTGAGGTATCTCAAGAATACTCTAGGAAAAGGATTGTTCTTTAATAGGAAAGATCCAATTCTTTCACACAAAAGAATACATCTCTCTTTTATTGGATTAGCCTTTCGAATTAAAGGAACATCGTTAGGCTCATTCTGCTCTCATTCCTGGTCAATGTCAAATTCTTCAAAAAAAAAAGGGCTTTCACAGGCATCTTCTTATGTGTGGGTGTGAATATCTTAACTTTTGATTCAGTTATTGAAGAAGTAGGGGGTTTAGGTTTTGGTAAAAAGTTCTAAGGTGTCTTTCGATGAGAAGGAAATAGTCTATGTCGAAAATCGGCTTCTCAGCCTAGCTAAAGAGAGGCAGCACTATTCACTTGAAGTAAGGTGTCACTTGATTGCACAAGCCCTTTTTGCTTGAAGCTCTCTTCCCATGTGATGTGTGAGAAGATGCTAACACATTTGAGGCTTTTAACTCTAAATAATTGGGAAGACTTAAGCAAATTTTGTTATTTTTTATTATTTTTATTGTTTTAATACAGATACAAGTGATCGGGGAGAAACCAAAGAAAAGAAGAATAAATTAGCTGAAATCTGGTGTGAATAAGCTAAAGTGTAGCTGACATCATTTCTGAAGCATCGTCTGACATGGGACAGGCCATCAAGCTTAGACAGAACCTGAGGAGTTGAGATAAAATATGACGATGTTTCAGAAGCACCGTCAAATCTGTGATGAGGCATCAAAATTGCCATTAAACTAAAGCAGATCATGCTGATTTCCAGTGAAGATATGATGACAGTTTCCATGCGCTGTCACATATTTGACACGTTGTCAGATTTTTCGTCAAAAAAATTAGAAGATAACAATTCACTGGAATCTTTGATGATATTTTTCACACGCCGTCAGACGTCTGACACGCCGTCAGACATTTGACATGCCATCAAAATCACCGTCGTCTATTCCAAAGAGAAAACTGAAACCTTAATTTTTGTTTCCTTGTTTAGAATTAAGTATTTATAGCACTTTTAGGGTTTTGAGCATGATTCATCTATTATTGAGGAGAGTAGACGATATTCTTCCTTCCTATCTCAAGAACAATATTTATGTGTTTTGTCGTGTGATTCAACTACTAGTTCACTTTCAATTTCATTCACTATTGTAAGTTAATCCTTCCAATTATGAATTCAAATTTCATGTTTGTTTCATGCGTCATGAGTGGCTAAACTCTTTTAACCTGGATTATGGAAACTAGGGTTAGGTCATGATAAGGTGTTAAATAATCAAAGTTTAATAAGTGTTAGGATTTTTTGATAATTCTGAGATTATAATTTATGTCTGTTGGTTGCAAACAATAGGTGTACCTACTTTGGTTTTCTTGAGTAAAAAATCATAAACAGTAGGAAGTGAATTATCAACAGGGACTCGGAAAGGCTTCATTAATAATCAGCGTTGTAACAAGGTTGATTAACCTGAGGTAAAAATCTGGGCAGTCAGTTGCAATTCCCTAAGTCTAAGAGGATTAGGAAATTAGACACTTGAATAGGTCGAGAGACATTTGAGCATACCATCAATAAAGATAGCTTATCATCCTAACCACCGTAAGAACCTTGAGTTATTTGTAGAATTTGTCATGTACCATAAACCCTATTGAACATAATTCTAATTATTCCATAAACTCTTGATTACCAACAATCACTTGTTCAACCATTAAAAACCCCCATTTTATCTTTTCGTGTTAGTTTTTTGAATTTAACTTGTAGCTTTAGTTTCAAATTAGTTTAATTGCCACTCACATTGTTCTTTGTGGATTCGACCCCGACTCCAAAGTTGGGTAAATATATTAACGACGACCGCCTTGCACTAAATTAACGTGTAATTTGAGCGTTATTAAAAATTGTGTCGTTGTTGGGGAACAATTTGGCGTATTGAGTTGGTTTGGAATTTTAGCCTACTAGCTTGAATTCAAACTTGTAAATATTTTTTTTAGTTTTATTTTATTTTTTGTTTTAGGTAGATTTTTATTTTAGTTTACTTATTACTATGGCATCGTGGAATGAACATGAGCTTTGTGGTTGGAAATCTTATCTTGATGATCCATGTCTATATTGTGATGGACCTCACTTTTGGCAAGATTGTAGATATGCTCTCTGAAGAGAGATGTGTGCACCATCTTCATCCTACCGGGGAGTATGATTGTTCTTTATGTGGTGGTCGAGATGGACATTAGAGTGATTGTCCAAATGCCCCATCCCCCTATTGCGCAAACCCAAATTCTAGTTTTTCTTATGAGTTTGATTGGTCTTATGGTCAAGAACAGGAAGAACAAAGCACCGGAAAGACTGGCATTAAAGTTATGCTTCAACTAATGTTGGAGTGTGTGGACACAATGAATGATATCATACGTGATACACATCAAGACATAAGGGAAAATAATGAGGAAAGAAGAATGATAGAGGATATGGATATAGAGGTCAAGCATTCAAAGCACTTTTCCACATTATGTTTAGATGATATCTTGTCTGTGGAATCATTTAACATAATGGACGAGTGTGAAGATGAGGAGCAAGAATCCAATATTAATGATGAGCTTGATGTTGAGCAACCCTCGGTGATTTCCCAACCAACTGAACCATTTATTAATGAAGATGCCAAAGATGAGGAGATGGTACTAGAGTCAAAAGAAGAAATCAAGCACAATCCTTGTGAAGACTCTAGTCTATTTTGGGTTAAAAATACTAATAGGGATGCTACTCGAAAATTGAGAGTTAGTCTTCATTCAAACCACTTTTCAACATTATGCTTGGTGGATTTGATGAACGTCAATCACCCAAGTAAATGATGAATTTTGAAAATAAGAAGAAACATTCTTATATTATTAGTTTATCTTTCCAAAATGGTATACTACAACCCCAGTCTTGAAGGTCAAGAAACTTCAAAATCGATATCCATTTAGTGGCTTTTTAAGATGCTCATCGTTGCCTAATAAGCCCACATAAAAGTTCGATGCAAAATTGGGCAAGAAGTTTAAGTCTTCGAAGTGGAATGATAAAACATTCCTTATCATGCCCTCACATTTGCCCAACGGAACTAAAAGATGTAAAGATCAAAAGATGGGCCAACAATTTAAATCGTCAAAATGGAGGGATAAAGGATGATTGGATGTTGTCATGCCGCGAAAATAAATTAGGCGCTTCTTGGGAGGCTTCCCAAGGTATTTTGTTGTTTTTATTCATATTATATGATTGACATCAGATCATTGCACCTATAGTGCCATAGGTATGTTTCTAAGTCTCTTGTTTTGGTTTGACGCATTGGGAACATTGCATGATTTTAAGTTGAGGGTGTTGGGGCTACTTGTGGGTGTTGATGTCCTCCTGGGATTTTTGTTGTTGTGCCTCTTTTCTCCGAATTCTTATCCTAGTAGAGCCGGCATGTTTAGGTGTATTGTTTTTGCGTTGTGATGTGTTGTGGTTAACTTGGAGAAAAATAAGTATCTACAGCAATTGACATATTTTTGTTGAATTTTCTTGGAATGATAACTGCCTCTCCAATTGTTTGTGTTAACTGTGTGATGTACATCTGTATGTCACTACTGTGAATCTTTTTATGGCATTAGTGTTGGGGACATGATAATCATTGTTGACAATTGCATGAACTAGATAGGTAGTGGCTTGTGATGTACCTTTGTGCCATGTGTGTGTGAGATACTACCTAATTTCCTTTGTGTATTAAATCCATAACTTGCCCAGTTTTTCTTACCTAGGTTGTAGGATAGGAGTTAGGAAAGGATCATAGGCCATTTTTTTTATTTAGTCCACTTTTAGCCTAAATGACCTTCCCAGTGTGCATGAGATCCCTTGATCCCTACTTTGATCCTTAATTGCCTATTTCTTTTTGAGACACCTATCACCTTCACATTAATATTGTGATGAACCTGTTTTAGCCCTGGTCCTCCTTGGACATTGTGCACCTTGACTTAGGAAAATAACCTAAGTTGAGAGTGGCTATCATAGGGGTGTGTGATGCAAAATGAGTATGAAGAGGGTAGAACAAGAGAAAAGAATAAAAAACTGGGTGTAGTGCAAAAAAATAAGAAAAGAAAAAGTTTTGTAAAAGATGAGAAAAAGATAATTTGATTATTGAAAAGACCGCACCCATTTTGAGCATGTGTGATCAATAAAAAGAGAAAGAGAAAAAGGTTAAGAAGTAAAACCCCAAGAGGTTAGTGTAGTGTCAAGAAGGCGTAGTCACTTTAAATACCCTTGAATATCATACCAGCCCCTAGCCTACATTACAAGCCGAGAAAAAGTCCTATAGTGATCCTAGCTGACATGTTGAAGACCTTGGCAATGAAAATAAGGGCAAGCCTATGGAAAATAACATACAATGATTGGAACTTTATTCTGAGAGTGAGGATCTGTGGATTATCCCTATGTTAAACATTTGATGTATGATATGAGTGAGAAAGGGATTTCTTTGTTGTGAGGGCACACTAGGTATGTTACAAGTAGCTAACTTATTTGGGTAGTGAAATGTTGGTGCATGCATGATTGTGTTGCTGAATTTATGCCATATCTTGAATCATGTGTGTCATATTGTTGTTCTTCAATAGTATACACAGTTGAGTTCGAAATAGTTGACTTTGGAGAAGGTAAAATGTGTTTAATCTTATGTGAATGAGTGACTATCGATTGTACTTTGTATCTTCCTAAGTTATGTTTTGGTTGCTTGAGGACAAGCAATTGTTTTAAGTTGAGGGTGTTGATGTGTGAGCAGATGCTAACACATTTGAGGCTTTTAACTCTAAATAATTGTGAAGCCTTAAGCAACGTTTGTTGTTTTTGATTGTTTTTATTGTTTTAATGCAGATACAAGTGATCGGGGAGGAAACTAAAGAAAAGAAGAATAAATCAGCTGAAATCTGGTACAAATAAGCTAAGGTGTAGCTGATGCCATTTCTAAAGCATCGTCACACATGGGACAGGCTATCAAAGTTGCTGTCAAGCTTAGACAGAACCTGAGGAGTTGAGATGAAATATGACGACGTTTCGAAAGCCCCGTCAAATCTATGACGAGGCATCAAAATTGTTGTCAACCTGAAGCAGATCATGCTGATTTCCAGTGAAGATATAATGATATTTTTCCCATGTCGCCACCTATTTGACACACCGTCAGATTTGCCATCAGAAGAATTAGAAGATAACAATTCACTGGAATCTTTAACGACATCTTGCACATGCCATCAGATGTCTGACACATTGTCAAGATCGTCGTCATCTATTCCAAAGAGAAAACTAAAATCTTAATTTTTGTTTCCTTATTTAGAATTAAGTACTTAAAGAACTTTTAGGGTTTTGATCATGATTCATCTATTATTGATGAGAACAGACGATATTTTTTCCTTCCTATCTCAAGAACAATATTTGAGTGTTTTGCCGTGTGATTCAAATACTAGTTCACTTTCAATTTCATTCATCATTGTAAGTTAATCCTTTAAGTTAAGAATTCAAATTGCATACTTGTTTCATGTGTCATGAGTAGCTAAACTCTTTGAACCTAGAATATGGAATCTAGGGTTAGGTCATGATAAAGTGTTAAATAATAAAGTTTAATAAGTGTTAGGATTTCTTGATAATTCTGAGATTATAATTTATGACTATTGGTTGTAAACAATAGGTGTACCTACTTTGGTTTGCTTGAGAAAGAAATCATAAATAGTAGGAAGTGAATTATCAATAGGGACTCGAAAAGGCTTCGTTTAATAATTAGCATTGTAACAAGGTTGATTAACTTGAGGTTAAAATCTGGGCAGACACTTACGATTCCCTAAGTCTAAGGGGATTAGGAAATTAGATGCTTAAATAGGTCGAGAGACATTTGAGCATACCATCGATAAATATAGCTTGTCATCCTAACCACCATGAGAACCTTCAGTTATTTGTAGCATCTTCCATGTACCATAAACCCTAGTGAACATTCCATAAACTCTTGATTACCAATAATCACTTGTTCAACCATTAAGAACCCTCATTTTGTCTTTTTGTGTTATTTGTTTGAATTTAAATTGTAGTTTTAATTTCAAATTAGTTTAATCGTCACTTACATTGATCCTTGTGGATTCGACCCCGACTCCAAAGTTGAATAAATATATTGACGATGACTGCCTTGCACTAAATTGATGGGTAATTTGAGCGTTATCACTATGTTGACGATGGACTATGCCCACTGCGTGCTAACTAGAAAGATCATAATATAATATGCCATCAAATCGGCTCGTAGAGATTGAAAGTGAGCTCCTAATTCAAGGGTAAGAATCCATAGTAATGATATTAAAGTTTTGGTAGGCGTAGGAGTTGCTACTTTCAAGATCGAATTTCTAGTTTAGAGTTTCATACCCAGGTAGAGAATCCACTTGCCAACTGATTCGAGTTTGAATTGGGGAACAAATGATCTAAGTAAGGAGGTAGCTTCAGAAAGGTAGTTCTTTTACCCAGTTCAGTGAAACCAGGGCTTACCTCTTTGAAGCAGATGTTTAAGGAAGTTTCAAAATGCTCACTCAAAAGATTAAGAAAGAAAAGTTGTTTTTATTTTAGCGGAATTAGAGCTCTTGGGTAAGAAGGTAGGAAGAAGTTCACACTGAAATTGAAGAAGTTGTTCGATAGAACCAGTGTTAGCAAAAGATGATAGAAAAGGATGCTTGTAAGGTTGGTCCACTATCCTCTCTCTTTTTATCATTAGAGAATCAATCACGTAGTCTAGCTACATAGCAGGCTAAGATCCTTTTAATAGAGGAAGAACTGCAGCTATGGAATCTGCTGCTCTTGCCATTGTTCTATTACCCCGTCTTGGTGGTGTAGTTATAGGAGGTGTCGTAACTTTAAAATCTTTTTTTGAGATTAGAATCAAAGAGTTTTTTATTACCCAAGAAAGGGAATCCATTTTCCTTTGACTTGACTTTCAGAAATGGGATTCTGAGAAGGTGAAGTTCAATAACCTAGTTCAGTGATCGAGGAGAGGTTGAGAAGAACACAATGAATGAAATGGTCCTAAATTCATTAATATCGAATGAGTCTTAGTGAAGTTATTCCATTAATTATATAGATCACCTATGTGTAAGTTATCTATAATAAGAAAAAAACTTATCTCCAGGTTGCGAAAGGGAGTAGCAAAGGGGAAATTTGTTAGGAGAGAAGACCAGAATTCCTTTGATCCTTCTATAGACCAGAAGCATACCTAGATTTATCGTCCATCTAGAGAATACCAGTCATCCAGCTTAGAAACCATTGAACTAGCTACCAGAGAAGGGGAACTTCAACTAAGAAAAAAGAAGAATAAGAAAATTGCTTAAGGTAGTCGCTACTATTTTTGGTATACCGCTCTGCTCGCAGAGCAAATGAATAAAAATCTTTCTGAATATCATGAATATACTTCACCCCTAATCTCCCCATCTTCCTATTTATAATCCACAACTTACTTCAACATTTTCAATTTCCCATAGAATCTCTAAAGTTTCAAAGGTAGCAAATGGTTCTATCTCATTTTTCAAGATGTATTCTAATAAGAGGAAAAAGATGAAAACTTTGGCTGAGATATATTTTTGCACAACTCCCATGCATAAATCACCCTCTCTTAGGGTAGAAGAAGAATGGCTAAACCCATTGTATAACTTGATAAGCTCCCTCCCCACCTATCCCTCTCTCCCCTAATACTTTAGGAATACCCTCTAATTCTTATTATTTCGACACCTTCCCATTCATCTTTCTTCATTAAGAATGTCTTCCATAAATGAAATTCTCTCTCTCCTTACACCAAAAGAAAGGTATGTGAAGCACAATGGAGAATAAAGGAGGAAGTCTCAAGCATTGCAAATACATATAAAATAGGATCACTTTGGATAAGAAAGCGCCTTTTGTTTTGAGACAACGGGTGCATGGAGAATCATCAAATATGAATTATTTGATGTCTATTTTATCTGATTTGAGAACAACGAAAGAAAAAATTCAATGGTTTGAAAGTGTGACTGATGTGTGGTCAAAGAAATTTTTTGTCCTATCTCCGGTGGAGCGATTCCATATGAATCCCGCACTAGTGGACTTTTCTTTAGGACTCTCTTTATGTTGGATGTTTTTGGTATTACTTCTCCTTTTTTATTACTAAAGGTAAAAGTCAAAGGTAGCTTGACCATCTTACCTTTCATTGAAACATAAGATGGAGATGTATCGGCCTATAATCCCACCAATGTGATCCCCTTTACAATATGAAAAAAAATAAGGGTCAAAGTTTAGAGCACTCACAGTAGTTCTATAAAAGATCATCAGAGAGGAGACAACCCATTATGATTCCAGCCGAGAAGAGTAGTAAAAGGAAGGATCAAGAATGTTATATATTTCAGGAGCTAGATTAGTTAGCGATGAACAAGTAAGAATTGCCTCAACCAAATTTGATGGAATTAGCCCTAAAAACGCCATTCAGGCTCATTATCGATTAGGTATTAGTCGAAACATAAAGATAAAATATTTAACTAAGTATTAAAATAACCAAATTGAATAAATGATAGGTAAAGATCATATTGTTCATTGGGAATTGAAAAGAGAGAACGAGCAAACATCGAACGATTAATTTTGATTTCTTATTATCGTGGAATTCATCATCAAGATGGATCACCCTTACGCGATTAATGAACTCATATGAATGCTAGGAATTTTTACAAGCAAATTTAGATATGAGAGAATTCTACCGAAAGCCCTTGGTACTTGTCTGATCAATCAAACTGATAGCTTCAATAGTTCACTAAAATTTATGTGAATAATCATGATAGCTCTTCAAATCCTATTCTGTCTGATTAGAAATGTCACTAAAACAAAGTGATTCTGTTCTGTCTCTCTTTTCTTTCCATATTTTGAGGATAAGACATCTTATCCTCACATTATTTATGAGAAGTCGAATGACGTAGCCTCCTCCTCAGATAAAGATGTCACTGACACCACTCTCTCGGCAAGAAAAACTTTATCTATTGTGATTTTTTGGTGAGTTCAATCAGAAGGGACAAAAGAGAGATGCTTTCTATCAGTAAAAAGCAAATATCTCCCCCACTAAGGAATAGAAAAAAAGTACCTGGGGCCATAGAAAGTTGGGTTGAGGTATATAGTTGTAAGCGCGGTGGTAGTGACAGAGGGTGTGCTCATACGGTTCATAGAAGGATATGAAAAAGTACTTATTTGTTAGGAACTTCCACACCTCTATATTTAAAATATGCCTTTCTAGGAGTATTATGATATGTATCTCAAACTGAAAAGGCTCTCATGTGAAGCTAACATGGATGGCTACATATAAGTATAGCCAAATCAAGATGGGGTGGGATGGCCGTTCAGAGGCCACAGCGGGAGTACCATAGAAAATCCCACCCCACTAGCTAACAAAGAAAGAGATTCCCAGATAGCAGTAGTCTCTATGTAAATCTCTTCTCGGACGGCCAGGCCAAATCGGGCACCACTTAGGATAGGAATAGCTCAATCCACATGCATTATTTGATGAAAGTACTCTAGTCACCTCTGATGATTGGTTTGTCAACACGTTTTCTCTCCCTCAAAAGAATGCTCCTCACCAAATTCCCTTCCTTTGGTTGGGGAAACACAGAAATGATTAGTTTGCTCTAGGATCCCACCCCTTCGAGAGAAAGATGCCGGCTGAGATGGATCTGGGAAAAAACCTTTAATTTTCTGGGACTTTCCTTACCTCAACCTCTATATAAATAAAGGGCAGGTGCCAAAAAGGAACCAACCCTACCTCTTGAAGAAAGATTTTCTTGGTAGGCACTGCCTACTCACTCAAACAAGTCTCTAAACATGAAAGTGTGCAATTCTGCCCCCTTCTCCTATGCTGAGTCATAGGAAGCACCTTGAAAAGCACTAATAAGCCACATGCAGGGAAACTTGCACGTGTGGTTCTGGATGGCGACACCAGTTACTGTACTAATATTTGTAAAATCTTGTAATTAAAGTGAGATTGTTATGGCGTAAAAATAGATATGGTCTAGCATTCCCTTGTTCCCTGTATTGGTTATGTTCTTTATATCTCGTCTAGGAAAAATTAAGGAACCAATTGTCATGCTTAACATACAAGTTTTGTAGAACTTATGCCCTTCCTCACTTTAAGTAGAATCAGGCTGAGCGATCTACTATGAATATACAATAGGAAGTGGTACCAAATGGTATATAAGCACAAAACAGTCCACAAAATTTGCAAAACAGTCCACATGACAAGATACCAAACAGAAACAACAAACACAAACTTAAACAAAAAAGAAGATAGGCAACTTGATACAAAAAGAACACATAATATAGCAAATAAAGAGTATATTAAAGTCTAAAACATCTACAAAATACATTAACAAGAACCAAGTTCTTACGGTGACCGCCAAGGAAATCAACTCACCTCAAGATCCACCGCTTCCAAGCAAAGAACAATATTGGTTTTTCCAAGCCCTAAGATACAATAGCTAGTCCAAGCCCTAACTAAGAACTACACTAAGGTGGTCTACTATCAAGAGAGAGGATTTTCAATGTCTCATATTTTGATCATTAAACAACTAAAGAGAAAAGACCTAATAAGATACTATATATAGCCTAGCTTATTACATAGTATAATGAACCAAAATACCCTTAATGATAGGGGAGGTCATGGGTTGTTTCTTTAACATATGAAATCCCCAAAATACTCTTAATGAAGGGTGTTTATTCAATGCTCCAAAACCACGGGTCACACTTCAAAACTTGTAGTCTCGAATTGGCATCAAATGTAAGCCCCTAGTAATTTTCCACACACGGTTTTGTTTAATGGCATGCTCAAAATGGGTCCTCCATGCATGTTTATGTATCCTCAAGGGGAACAAGTCTTGAGCCTCTAGGTGTTGGCTTCTAAAGATGTAATCAAAAGATATGATGGCTATGTGTCCCATATCATCCTTTTTCTTCAAATGGATTCGACCTCGAATCTAAACCTTGCAAAACTGAAGAGGGGACAAACAAATACCAACTCCTCATGGCATGAGGGTTAGGGTTATCACAACAAATCATCTCAACATTCCAAGGTTGCACATATTGTCAATATAACCAAGGATCATTTGAATGAAATATTAAAAACTCAATGAAAGATGTAAAAAGGATTTGGTTATGGAATTCACCAAAAGTGACACTTTTCTTGTCATGTAGACCAAGCAACAAGTTGGGTGCAACAACATCACCGTTTCCATATTTGACACCGGGGTCAGATGGGAAAAGTGGCCATAGACACGAGTCTATACCACTCCTCTTTCCCATGGTCTCCACCCAAACTAAATGACATACTCTCTACAATAAAATACGTATCATCTAAAGAAAATAGAAAGTAGAGAAAAGTATCACTTAAGTTGACTTCTACTAAGGTTCTCTCATGTGTGTACTCACTACTAGTAGCCTAATCATCACCATGAGTACTCTCAACAATAAAATCACAAAAAGTAGAAGAAGTAGTAACTTCCAAGACTACACATACCTTACCTTTAAGAGTACTCTCATCTTCCAGGAAGAGATTTCTTTCTTTAGGAGGAATGTTGTCACAGCATAGTTGGTTAACATATAGGCTATAGCCTCCAAGGTAAGCTATACCATCTTTTTCACCACTAGGTTCATTAGGAGTGTTTATATCATTTTCAAATAAGACATTATACCTAAAGAGTGCATGATCCAACCCACGGGCAGCTTTGGAACAAGCAAGTTCCTCACTCTCTAAGAGATCAATATCAAGTTTCAAAGTGGTTTCAAGCACAATATTGTCCCAAGAATAGCTCTCGGGTTCACTCCCCTTTTGTTAACCAACTTTTTTCAAATACTTCACTCACTTGAGTTTGATTAATCACATCACACACATACTCAAGTGGTGCACAATTTTCACTAATAGGTTGATCAACACTAATTACACAAGACGATGTACTTTCGTTTAATATATAGGTATCAACACTAGGTGGACATAAATTAATCTTACAAGAAGAGTCAATTTGGTCATCAATAGGATCAACTAGTGTATCCACACTCATAACATGTACATCATTAACAAAAGGGAAAGAATCATTATACTCACAATTAAGTAAGCTACTACTCACACTCAACGGGATACTAACCACATAATTATCATTCACATGCACAAACGTGAAAGAGTTTACTATTTTACCTTGAGGTTCTTGAGTTGAATCTCCTTTGCCGTGTTGTGAAGATCCTCTACATGGAACTAATGAAACAATAAAATGAAACTGATAATCTAGAATGTTTTAGCTTAAGCACTTTCGATGATGATGTGGTAGCCTCTCATTGGTTGTTGAAAACTGTCGAAAGTTTTGAGAAATATTTTTCTTGTTTTTCAATTTGTATTGATCAATGTTCAATTGGAAGAGTGGATTTTTTATTTTGGGAGGGAAACAACAAGACTTAGAGGATTTTCAATGTTCAAAAAAAGGCTTGACTTTTCTTTCACCCTTTTGGCAAAACACCTTTTGAAGCCTTTGTCCCTCTTTCCTCTTTTGTAGGTCTTGGGAAGACCCCTTTCTCTCTTTTGGTAATAAGACCTTTTGAAAGTTTTTTGGCCCCTTTTCTTCTTTTATAATAGTCTTGGAATGTGTTTCAAGACTAACAAGACCACACCTTCTGTCTTATTTTATTTTAGATCAAACAAACCACTTTTTCTTCAACGGGATATGAAGATGTTGAAGAACACCAAGAACACAACTTTGAATCTTGGAGTTCTAAGGTTCACGTTAGACCTCTCAAATATCAACAGAACATAGTCAACCTCCAATCTTTAACAACAACATCAACAAAACATTTTTTCAGCCTCCAATCTTCAACAACAACATCAACAAAATGTTTTTTCGGCCACCAATCTTCAACAACAATATCAACAACCTTCCAACATTCAAGAAGCACCCGGATTTAGCTCAAAATTTAGACGTAGACTCTATTAGTGTTATTGAAGTAGTAACTAACACTAGAAACAACAAAACACATAAAAACACAAGAAAACCAAGCCTCAAATCTCGGCCCAAACATAAAAATAGGACAGATTACTTTTTTTGCATTTTTTAGTTTTTCCAACACTATTTTTGTGATTTTTCAAGATATTAAGCCCAAGATTGATCTCGTGGGAACAAAATAAATGATGGATTTGATACCAAATGGTATCTAAATGAGAATAAAATAGTCCACAATCTTTGTAAAATAATCCACACGACAAGACACCAAACGAAAACAACAAACACAAACTTAAATAAAAAAGAAGATAGGTAACTTGACACAAAGAGAACACATAATGTAACAACTAACGAGTATATTAAACTCTAAAACCTCTACAAAATACATTAACAAGGACCAAGTTCTTACGGTGACCGCCAAGGAAATCAACTCACCTCAAGATCCACCATTTCCAAGCAAAGAATAATATTGGCTTTTCCAAGCCCTAAGCTACAATGGCTAGTCCAAGTCCTAACTAAGAACTACACTAAGGTGGTCTACTCTCAAGAGAGAGGATTTTCAATGTCTCAAGTGGTCGTTTTTTACAAAAAAAATTAATTTAAAAATATTTCAAAAATTTGGCCACAAGTGGTCGGTTTTTAAAAATTCTTTTTTAATTAATTTTTTAAAAAACCGACCACTTGTGGTCAATTTTTTAAATTTTTTAAAAAAATAAAATATTTTTAAAAAAGCGACCACTTGTAGTCGGTTTTTATTTAAAATAAAAAGAAATTAATTTTTAATAACCGACCTCGTGTGGTCGGTTTTTATTGAAATCACAAAATAAAATAAAATTTAAAAAACAACCACTTGTAGTTGTTTTTAATTTAAATAAACTAATAAAAATTCCAAAACCAACCACATGTGGTTGGTTTTGGAAATAAAAAAATATAAAAACTAAATAATTATTTTTATAAAATAATTATATAATCTTATATTAACTTTATGTAATCTAATTATTGTTATTAGTAAAAATAATATATTACATTACATATATAATATAATATAATATATTTACTTTATTAAAAAATAATCTAATATACCATTATTTTTTAAAATTATACTGATTACATGTAGTCAATAACCAATATAATAATAATAACTAATCAATCTAACGTGAAAAAAATTACACTAAAAAATATATCAAATATAATATACAAATT
>NC_061120.1:43166995-43174939 GCF_002878395.1 Capsicum annuum
CACTAGGTGGGAATATACTGGGTTTGTTGTTGTTGTTGTTGTTTTATAATTTCTAGCTAAATGTCCTAGTTTTCCACAATTATAACACGTACATTCTTTTATAGATTTCTTTTTCCTATATGGTCTTTTATGTTTATAATTTTTTACATAATATCTTTTTATTGGTTTCTTATATTTATCTTTTGATTTTTTGTATTTCTTATATTTCTTATGTCATCTAAACAAATATTATAAATATTATTTTGGCGGATATCTAAATCTAATTTTTATCATAAATTAACAAAATAATTCTAAATATATACTACTTCCGTAACTTTAATAAAATGGATACATGTCAAAACAATTATTAGTTAATAAAATAGATACAACAGATACTTTTTCCTTAAACAGCATCTCTACTCTGGCTACTCTCCTATCACGGCTTTCTTGCCTTATCGGTTTCACTTTTAGTATGGCATAGTTCTTAGAGATTTTTCTCCTTTTCCACTTTGCTAATAAACTTCTTAACATGCTATTTTTTGAATAATTCTACTATAAAGCAACTAACATGAACTTATTTTATCATATCATGATTGTCAGGAATTTATGAATTTAGCTATTCATAATCATAAATAAATATACCTGTTCTGGTAGGTTTGATAATTCTAAGCTTTGTTCATCCATAGCTTTTTCCATTGAAATATACCTGTTTTTTAATAAATGTTCAAAAGTTTGTTGTGAAAGAAGAGTGTTTGCTTCAACGCATGAAGGCTTCCCTTTTTTTTTTGCCTTTGGTGCCTTTTATTTATAATACATCCTTTACATGCTTTACATGGTTCCTGATGTTACACAAGTCAAAAAAGGAGGCTATCCTATTTTACACCTATCCTAATATATCTTTACACGTTTCCTCTATACATTTGTCCTAAAATAGCCTATATATAATGGCAAGTGCTAAAAGCTAATAAATGAATAAAAGAAAAGTCAAAAAGTCTATAGTAAAGCTATTAAAGTTTCACCCTACAATTGGTATCAGAGTTTATGCTAATTAAAGTTGCGGAAGTAGTATATATTTGGAATTATTTGATTAATTTATGATAAAAATTAGATTTAGATATCCACCAAAGCAATATTTATAATATTTGTTTAGATGAATAACGTACAAAAACTACAACAATATAAAGAATTAAAATAAATAATATCTGAAAAATATAAATAATTAAAAATAAGGATAGAAAGACTACAGTATAACATAATTGATGGAGTTAGCAAAAACTCAGTAAATGCAAAAAAAAAAAAAAGAAATATCAAATTTAGAATCAACAATAGATAGTCTAGAATATATATATCAACATAACCTATATACATTTAAATAAAATGAACAAAGAAGAATTTATAATAGATGAAAAAACATATAAAAATCATGAAGGATTAAAAATAAAAATAGTATTCTCTAATTTAGGAAGGAGATATAAGAAAATAGGTGAACATTTATATTTAATGTTAGAAAAAAAATTAAAATTAGAAGATAAGTTGACAGCCATGGTAAGAATAGAAAGAGAAAACGAAGAGATAGACAGAAAAAAGGAAATAGATAAAATAAAACAACAAACCACAAAAGAAATACGAAAAATAGAAGAGACTAAAAATAGTAGGATTGTTGAATTAGAAAAATAACTACAAATGTTAAAAGACTTGTATGAAAAAAAGACAGAAAGAAAAAGAAGAAAAAGATAAAGAACAAAAATTATTAATTGAAATAAATTAATTTAAAGAAAAATTAGAAATAAAAAATAAAGAACCAGAAACAAGTGAATTAGAAATAAATACAATAGATGCTGAAGAAATAGATAATTATGATTCGGAAGATAGTGAAACATATACAGAAATTCTAGAAAACATAGGAAAACTAGAAATTAATGAAAAATAGGAAGTAATCAATAAAGAAAATCTAGAACTAATAAATATAGAAGTAAATACTCTAGATAAAAATATAATACCTAATACATTAGAAATAAGAAAACCAACCTATAATTACAAAAATAAGTTTAAAAGATATAATTCAAAGGATGAATATAATAAATGGACACCAAATAAATAATTAATTACAACTTTTTTGATTTAGACTGTGTAATAGACACAAATAAAATAATACAATTATGGGTAGGATACATGTCAAAATAATTATTAGATAATAAAATAGATACAACAAACACACCAGAATATATAGAAAAGACATTAATAGGAACAGTAAAATTATGGTGTTTAAACCTAGCCGAAGAAAATAAAAAAGTACTAAGATCTGATAATAAAACAGAAGGAACATCAATACCTTCTAAAATACTACCAACAGAAATATTAAAAAAATATGAAATAGCTATAAGAGAAGAATTTAGTAGCATATCAACACAAGAAGATGAAGAGCAAAATAAAGAGAAAGATACGAATAGAAATTTAATGTTAAAATTAGCAATATGTAATATGTGCTATATAGATGAGTATACGTCCGCATTTAAAGAATATTTTATAAAGGAACATATAATATAGAAGAAAGTAAAGAAATAAGAAAATTATATTTTAGTAAATTACCTGAACCATTTAGTTCAAAAATAATAAAGAGTTGGAATAAAACAAAATAGTAGATACTCCAGGAGCAAGAATAAAATTTTTACAACAATGATATAGAAATCTATGTGAAAAATATAGAGAAGAAATAAAAATAGAAAAAACATTAATAAGAAGTTTAGCATGTTGCAAAGATAAAATAGCACCTCAATTTGGATGTGAAGAAAGATATTATAAGAAAAGAAAAAGACATAAAAAATATAAGAAATACGAAAAATCAAAATATAAATATGAGAAACCAAGAAAAAAGATATTATGTAAAAAATTATAAACATAAAAGACCATATAGAAAAAAGAAATCTATAAAAGAATATACTTGTTATAATTGTTGAAAACTAGGACATTTAGCTAGAGATTGTACATTACCAAAAAACCCAAAAAATAAACAAATATCATAAATAAAAATAGAAAATATAGAATATATGCAGATAGATTATATTGATTATGAATTAGAAAGTGAAGAAAGTATATATGAAATTTCGGAGAATGAAACAGATACTGAAATAGATTGTGAATTAGATGAATCAAATGACTGAAGAAGATATAAAAATGAACCAAATAACTGAAGAAGATATAAAAATAATAACAAAGGAAGAATATTTAAATGAAGAAGGAACAGATCAAAAAATAATATTTGACAGTAATATATTTGACGAAATAAAAGGAAAAGAGCTAGACTTAAGTGTAGAAAAAATATTTAAAATACCAACAATAAAAAATATATTTAGTAGAAAAAAGAAAGAATACTACGTAGTAAGCCAAAAAGAACATGTAATAGACTGTAGATATGCAAAAGGAAGAGCTAGTATACCACTAGTAACAAAAAGAATAGTTAATAAAGAAATAAACGATATAAAAAGTAAAGACCCAATAAAATATGTACACTTTGGAGGAATAGAGATATTGATAAAAGCATGTTTTAGAGAAGGAACAGATACACCAATAGAATTATATTTAGCAGATGATAGAATTATAAAACCTATAGAAAAAAGTATAATAACCGCTATAAAAGGAAATTTAATATACCAAAAATTGAAATTTATAATAAATGTAAATTATTCAGTAGCAGTAACAGATAAAAATATAGATAAATCATTAGTATTATATTGGAAAATATCAGAAATAGAACTAACCCCAAAAAGTAAAATATTTACAGCAAGATGTAAAAACCTATATGTATTAACAACAAACATAAAATAACAGGAAAAAATAAAATTAATAAAATACAAATAGAAAGTCCTTTTAAACAATTTGTAAAAACAATTGATAATAATGATTATATTTACAAAGACATAAATATAGAAGAAGATTTAGAAATAATAAATGACAGAATAAGTACAACAAAAAGAATAGCTCATGAAAAACCAGAATCATCAAGCTCATCAAAAAGAACAAGTTATGAAACAACTTCAATAATTAACTTAAATCAATATTATATAACAGGAACAATAAATGAAAAAGAATATTTAATACTCTTTAACATAGGACAAGAAGAAAATTATATAGCAAAATATCTAGTAAAAAGTGAAGAATAAAATCTAATAGTGATATATGCCCAAATCTACCAAGGAGTCTAATAAACATTAAAGATACGGCAGAAAAAGAAATAATAATAAAAGTCAGAAAAATAAAAATAGAATTTGAAATAAAGGAAGAAATGCAAAAATCAGACATAATATTAGGAATAAAATAGTTAGAACAAGTAAAACCATACAATATAGAACATACACAATTATCTATAGCATATAATAAAGAAAGATTATTCATAAAAAGAACTTTAACATGATATGAAAATATATGTACTTGTAAAAATAATAGTAGAAGGATATTATAATAGGTATTATACACCTATGATAGATACAGGAGTAGAAGCAAACTTATGTAGATACAACTGTTTACCAGAAAGTAAATGGGATAAATTAAAAACACCAATAGTAGTCAAAAATTTTAATAATGAAGGAAGCTTAACTACATATAAAGCTAAAAATGTAAAAATACAGATATGGGATAAAATAAGAATAATAGAAGAAATCTATAATTATGAACTAACATCAAAAGATATGCTTTTAGGAATGCCATTTTTAGATAAATTATACCCACATATAATAACTAAAACAGATTGATGGTTTACAACACCATGTAAACAAAAAGTAAGAGCAAAAAGAGTTATTAATAAAATAAGAAAGAAAACTGATTGGATAGAAGGAAGTGAAAAAATTACACAAAAGTTAGAAAATATAAAAAATACAGAAGACAGAGTAGAACTAGTTGTATTTTCGATAAATAAAAAAAAATAACTATATTTTCAATAGATAAGGTAGAAATAATAAAGAAAAAATTAAGACAATTATATAGTGAAGATCCATTAAAAGGATGGAAAAAACATAAAACTACTATAAAAATTGAATTAATAGAAAAATAGCATAATAACTCAAAAGCCATTAACATATAATTTTGACGATTTAAAAGAATTTAAAATTCACACAGATGAATTATTAGAAAAACACTATATATAAAAAAAGTAACAGTAAACACAATAGTCCAGCATTTATAGTAAATAAACATAGTGAACAAAAAAGAGGTAAAAGTAGAATGGTTATTGATTATAGAAATTTAAATGCAAAAACTATGACATATAATTATCCAATACCTAACAAGATATTAAAAATAAGACAAATACAAGGATATAACTATTTTAGTAAATTTGACTGTAAATCAGGATTTTACCACTTAAAGTTAGAAGAAGAATTTAAGGAATTAACCGCATTTACGGTACCACAAGGATTTTATGAATGGAACATATTACCATTTGGATATAAAAATGTACCTGGTAGATATCAACATTTTATGGATAGTTATTTTAAACAATTACCTAATTGTATAGTATACATAGATTATATACTATTATATACAAAAACTAAAGAAGAACATTTAAAATTATTAGAAGAACATTTAAAATTATTAGAACAATTTACAAATATAATAGAAAAATCAGGAATAAGTTTAAGTGAAAAGAAAGCTGAAATTATGAAAAATCAGATAGAATTTTTAGGAATACAAATAATAAAAGTGGAGTAAAAATGTCACAACATATAGTACAAAAAATAATAAATTCAAAAGAAGAATTAAATACAAAAAAGAGATTGCAATCATTTTTAGGATTAGTAAACCAAGTAAGAGAATATATACCAAAATTAGCAGAAAACCTAAAGCCTTTACAGAAAAATTAAAAAAGGACGTAGAATATAATTACAATGAAGAAGATAAAAAAAACGTCCAGAAAATAAAAATACTTTGTAAAGAATTACCAAAATTACAATTCCCAGACGAAGATAAAAAATTTATATATATAGTAGAAGCAGATGCAAGTGAATATAGTTATGGAGGAGTACTTAAATATAGATACGAAAATAAAAAAATTAGAACATCATTGCAGATACTACTGAGATACGTTTAATGAAACAGAAATAAAATGAAAAATAAATAGAAAAAAATTATGTTCGTCATATAAATTTTTATTAGCATTTGAACCATATATTTTATAGAACAAATTTATTGTGAGAACAGATAATACCCAGGTTCGGTGGTGGCTAACAAAGAAAATACAAAATTCAGTTACAACAAAAGAGATTCGAAAACTAGTATTGAATATATTAAATTTTACATTTACAATTGAAGTAATTAGTACTAACAAAAATGTTCTTGCAGATTACATATCAAGACAAAGCTACACAGACTGATATAATAGAAGATGATGCTTTAGAAAAGATACCCAAAACCCTAACTACGCTTTCAATGAAAGTGGACAGTATGGGTAATGAAATAGAAAAGCTAAAGACTAATGAAGTTAAACTGAAGTCTGAAGCCACAAATCATCAAACTCAGCAGTGTGCAGAGCTATGTCGATCGGAGGACATTAAAATTCTAGAGCTAAAAGGAGACGTTGGGACACTCCATAAACCCCATAACATTTATCAATCTACAATTCCAGGTACAAGCAAAGGAGTTAGTGGACAAAGATACCAGAACATGAACATGAATAAGATATTTGAGAAGCCATTTATACCAAAATACAAAAAGATCCTTTGTACATACCCCCATAAATTACCACATATCGAGATAGTTTGAACCAAGATAAAAAAACTTATAACCATCTAGCCCGAGGATATATAAAAAATATCCATAAAGTACAAACTTTTCTAAACCTTAACCCCAGAGCTACAGATATCCAAGAACCAAACACAAACTATATAACCCAGATTGCAAGATCATAACAAGCTAATCGCACTACCTAAAACTAACCCAAACTTAATAAAAACTGTTTCGACTATGGATTATTAAATACCATATATACCTAAGATGGAGAAGAACTATCAGCTATGGAAGAATTACATACAATATTCACCACTTATAAGAGAGTAACCAAAGGAAATCTATTTTATATAAAGTTTTATACTGCACCAACAGAGATATTATACGATGAGATCAAACCAGTTATACAAGTTGTAAAAATAGGATTAACCAAAGATATGATTATATAGGAAGATATTGTACAGCAGCCAGAGATACCCAGAATTGAGATACCTGATTTCTACGCAAATAAATGACTTATTGGACTAGCTATAATTATTCAAGAATTAGCAAATAATTATATCAATGGAAACCTAATATGGAGCTATTATTCAAGAGACCATAAAATGATTTTATCAAATTCAAGAGAACTACGACAAACAGATATGGAAAATGTCAGACAATGGGTAATGACATTACTTTACCCAGAAAAATAATCTACTACAAGAGTAATAAAGAAAGGATTTATTTCAGATGGATTATTAACAAGATATTGTAAGATAATTGGACACAAATATCCAGACCATCAATGTTCGAGATGTAAAGAAGAAGATAACGTTATACCAGACGTACAACTAGAATGAAGATAAGCATGTCAGATGGAAAGAAGATAAAAAAGAAACAGATACGACAAGAAGATAAAAATCAACGGAGCAATAATAGAAGAAGACAAAGCATTAAAGGAAGAAAGCGATATATGGAGAGAAAAAAAAATCTAACTAGTAGTATATATTTGGATTTATTCGATTACGAAACAATCAAAATTAGAAATTTACCAAAACAATATTTTATTTATTTAGATGGATAACGTACAAAAACTACAATAATATAAAGAATTAAAACAAATAATATCTGAAAAATGTAAAGAATTAAAAATAAGAATAGAAAGACTACAGTATAACATAATTTTCGGAGTTAGTAAAAACTCAATAAATGCACAAAAAGAAGAAATATCAAATTTAGAATCAACAATAGATAGTCTAGAATATA
>NC_061120.1:43175039-43176046 GCF_002878395.1 Capsicum annuum
ATATATATATATCAACATAACCTATATACATTTAAATAAAATAAACAAAGAAGAATTTATAAGAGATGAAAAAACATATGAAAATCATGAAGGATTAAAAATAAAAATAGTATTCTCTAATTTAGGAAGGAGATATAAGAAAATAGGTGAACATTTATATTTAATATTAAAAAAAGAAAAAATTAAAATAAGAAGATAAGTTGACAGTCATGGTAAGAATAGAAAGAGAAAACGAAGAGCTAGACAGAAAAAAGGAAATAGATAAAATAAAACAACAAACCACAGAAGAAATATGAAAAATAGAAGAAACTAAAAATAGTAGAATTGCTGAATTAGAAAAGGAACTGCAAATGCTAAAAGATTTATATGAAAAGAGACAGAAAGAAAGAAAAAAGATAAAGAACAAAAATTATTAATTGAGATAAATCAATTTAAAGAAAAATTAGTAATAAAAAATAAAGAACCAAAAACCAGTGAATTAGAAATAAATACAATAGATGCTGAAGAAACAGATAATTATGATTCAGAAAATAGTGAAACATATACAGAAATTCTAGAAAACATAGGAAAACTAGAAATTAATGAAAAACAAGAAGTAATTAATATGGAAAATCTAGAACTAATAAATACAGAAGTAAATACTCTATATAAAAATATAATACCTAGTACATCAGAAATAAGAAAACCTACCTATAATTACAAAAATAAGTTTAAAATATATAATCCAAAGGATGAATATAATAAATGGACACCAAAACAAATAATTAATTACAACTTTTTAGAATTAGATTGCGTAATAGACACAAATAAAACAATACAACTATGGGTAGGATACATGTCAAAACAATTATTATATTTAATCAATAACCATTCTACTTTTACCTCTTTTTGGTTCACTATGTTTATTTACTATAAATGCTGGACTATTGTGTTTACTATTACTTTTTTTGTATATACTGTTTTTCTAATAATTCATCTATATGCATTTTAAATTCTTTTAAATCATC